>NC_089680.1:20648839-20941339 GCF_037042795.1 Molothrus aeneus | reverse complement strand
AGGTGGCTCTGTGAGCAGAGCCGCGTCTCCCCGCCGCCAGGACAGCAGGCTTTTGAAGGTGGCCCCCGCCGTCCCGGCTCCAACTCAGGTTACTGCTGCCAAAAACATACACATCTCCCAAACTGCCCGTCTCTTCCAAGAGCACACCGGCAGCGCTGGCAGAGTGGGTGCAGGCACCCTCTGACATCGGCGGGGACTCCGCTGAGACAGGACGGACAAGTGTGGCGTTGGTTTGAGAAGGGAGATATGGGTGGGTGCCGACCAGTCGCTTCGAAGAGCTCAACCGATCTCTCTTCTTAAAACAGCAAGCCAAAAAATAAGGTTCGGCTCTGCCGTTTTCTTGGTGTTTTCTGGCCAGGAGCAGGGATCCTTCCCGGGAGCGGAGGATGTCCTCATCTTTTGCTGCACCCTCTTTTCATGAAAGGCAGGTGTGATTATTTTGCATCCTGCCTGATTTCACTTCGCCTTGAAATTAAAATTGGTGCCAGGAAGTCGTGGCTAACAGCAGGACTTGCTAGCACGTAAAATGGGCAGAAGAAAATGAAAAAAAAATATCAAAGAGAGGGAGGAAAGAAGATGAGGCACGTCTCCGTGCTGGTATTACTTATCCTAGTGCAAGAGCGGAGCTAATTCCTCCGCTGAAACCGGTGAACTCTGAGCTAAAGGCTTACAGGGAGAGGCTAAGGTGAAGGCTTTTAGCCTGCCCGAAGATATCTCTCTCATCTAGGAGGGAGCATACCTTGACTCTATCAATCTGGCAGTTCACCAAGTGCTGCTCGGCTCTGTTTTCCTCAGTGATGCAGCTCTTGATAACGAAGCTTTTTTTTGCCCTGTGTCACCAAAGCCCTCTCTAAAGCTAACCTTCACTAAGGCAGACCGCGGCAGAACTACAAGACAGGTGTATCTAAATGTAGCGTCCGGCAAAGCAAGAGGAAGAAAGGGGACAGTCACCCTGCTCCAGCAAAGCCGCGGCCATCTTCCAGGGGTATAGCTTTGCTCGAGGATTGAAAGCGTCTGAGGGATGCAACGAGAAGTAATTTCTCGGGAGCAACAAAACTTTATAGTGACTTTGCGGACTGAAGAAAAAAAAAAAAAAAGCCTGAGAAACTATGCTGCCGCGTCGGGAGGGTTGTAGCGACAGCTCGAGTAACCTAGAGTGGCTGCCAGCAGTGCATCGTTAGTAAAACATTACCTCTTGAAATTCTGAACCGGCCTGGGTGATGTCAGGCCGATTACCTGAGGTGTGTTTCTTTGAGTAATTGTCTTAGAGGCTTCAAGGAACAGGTCTCTCTTTCACAAGCATACGGGTGGACCGCAGCCCTGCGGTGATGTATCCCCATAAACGCGCGCACCAATTGGCTACCACTAGCCCGTGCATGCAAGCACTTTTCCGATGGCTTGGGAAGGGCTCCTGTTAAACGCGGGCTTGCCCCAACACCCCCTCGTTTAACAGACGTCCTACCTCGGAGGCCTACAGGAGCGCAGAGGACAGAGGTGGCAGCACCGCAGCCCCACGTTCCCTGCAGCGGTGCCCGCCGGATGATGGTACCGAGCTCACGGCCGACTCTCTTCCTCCGTTCCCAACCTCCCCCACACCTTCCCGGGGAAACAGCGAATTACCACGGCCCCCGAAAGCAGCCGCATTTGGGAAGGGATGGGAGGAGATTAAACGCAAACAGCTCCTTTCGGGTCTCACCGGTCTCCAGGGATGGATCTATTCTCCCGTCAAAAATAAAATCCGGCTGCAGTGGAGATGAAGAGGGTAAAAGTGAGAAAGGGCCAGGCTAAATTCCCACACATGTCCTACGGGGGGGAAAACGCCGGGTTGCTAACTAGTGAGGTGAGGCAAACAATAACAATGACTTTAAGATCCAAGATTCTAGGGTAGGAGAAGGGCTTTTAAACTGTTAGGACATGATTAAGTGGTAAACAGGAATAAAATGTTTTGAGGGAAAATGTATAGACGCGTCAGGAAAGATGTTGAAATGTTGGGTCTTGCCACGCGGGCAATACGGGAATTAGCTTCCCAAGATGCACGATATTAATGTTGCTGCCACCGTACCTCCTAGTTTCTTAGAGGAAGGTGAATGCTTCAGATAATCATCTGAAAGTTTTTAAAAACCACGTGCTTTCTGGGGAAGCTTGGCTTGGCCAAGAATTGTGGCTACTTTTTCGCTTCTTTACCTCTGATAATGCTTTTCACTTGACTGACCTTAATCAGGTATAAAAACTGTCAAATACAGATTACTTGAGAGTGGGTTTGAAATTGATCTTTTCCTTCGCACCCTGAAAGAGATTATAAGCATACATTTAAAAGCTTTTTATCTTCCCCCACCCCTTCCTTTTCACCACTTCTACCTGCAACAGCTGAGTTGGAGGCAGACAAACAAGCTCGATGTCAAAACCAACTCCCCCGACGGCGGAAGTGGGGCGTGGGGGGCACCGCCGGTCGGGTTCTGCAGCAGCAGCAGCAGCAGCAGACCCCGGGGGGTCTGACCCAACGCAACAGTCTGGAAGGATGGGCTCAAAAAAAGCTCTTCCATACATAGCTTTACATACAGTAAGGCTCTTTCAACCTATTTGTTAATATAGGCCATAGAAGTCGGACTAATAATTTTTACGCTGGCACCTCTTATAGCATCTCGCTAATTGTGCTCCGAGGTGCTGATGCTGGGCAGTGTTTCTTCCAACTCTAGCGGCAGCTTAGCAAGAAATCTTCCCTTTTTCTCGCTCAAATCTACAGCGTACTCGCTATAATAACTCGCAATACGTTTGGAGGATAGATAGGAATTGTTGCACTGTTCATTGATTCCTGCTAATGAGCCGGTCTAAACCAACATTGGCGCGAAGTAGTCCGTCTGTAAGCGTACAGATGATGCTTTGGCTGGTTCTTTACGTGTTTTCTATGAGCCGCATCGTGGCGAGTAGCAAGAATTGACAGTAACGATTTGGAGAGGAGAGTGTAGGATTTTTTGCCTCTTGGTTTTATGCTAGTCTTTGCGTAGCTTCTTAAACATAATGACAGGAATGATTAAAAAATATTTCAAAGGGCCTATTTTCCATCTCCCCGTGGTGCGGTCCCCTCGGTCGGCGTTCGCGCCTGCTGCTATAAGCCGGGCTGTGCGGGAGCGAGGGGTCAAGAAGGAGAAGAATGGATAGGGGGGCTATGAAAGGGGTGGAGGGAAGCTGGAGTGGGAGAGGTGGGAGGAGGAAGCTTTCCTGCTCGGGCCACTGTTTCCTGCCCTATGGAAAGCGGATCTCGGTCTCATACGGAGTTTCCTCGGCCCCCTGGCTCCACCTCACCCTGATAAGGAGATGTGAGTGAGAGGGGAGTCGGGAGCCGTTTCTCGCTCCTTTTCCATGAGACGCCCAGTCCCCAAGCGGCTGTCATGTGATAGCAAGAGAGCAGGAACTGCGGGGGTCTCGCGACTCGGGCACCATTACAAAACCGCGCCGGAGCGCGCCAGCCCCGCCAGCAGCCGCGGCGGTCGCCGCCCCGCTCGCCTCCTCTCCCCGCCGACTCCCGGCGCTCGCCTCTGCCGCAAACTTTTAAGGGGACACCAGACTGAGCGGTGAGAGGGATGTTTTCATTTCCTTCTTTCCTGTCTCTGCAGACGTCCGGGGTAATTTCATGCTCTCGAGCCCTTGGTGCCTGAGGAGCATCAACTCCAGCCGAGTGTGCCAGGCGGCAGGGGGGAAGCCCGGGAGATTCAGCAGCCTCCAGGAGAAAGGCGGGACCTCCTTCTGGCACCCGAGCCCCCGAGCCCCCGCGGCCTGGGCGGCAGCTGTCTCTCCCGTAAGCTGAGGGGCAGCTAGGCAAGCACGTCCCGCGGGGAGAGGCTGCTAAAGGAAGCCGCGCACGGAGCTCGCTGGCCGGCCGCCGGGAGGTCGCTGTCGCGTGTGGCCCGGGCAGGTGGCGCCCAGGATGTAGAGGCGGCAGCGGAGCAGGGCAGTGAAGTCCCCGGATCCCAAGCCCGCCGTGCGCGGTGTTGAGCAGTGCCTAGTCCGGAGCGGCGGGATCGTGCGGCCGCGGGAGTGCTGTGGCGGGGAGGCGATGCCCAGGCCGGGGAAGAGTTCGTACAGCGACCAGAAACCGCCCTACTCTTACATCTCCCTGACGGCCATGGCCATCCAGCACTCGGCCGAGAAGATGCTGCCCCTGAGCGACATCTACAAGTTCATTATGGAGCGGTTCCCTTACTACCGGGAGCACACCCAGCGTTGGCAGAACTCCCTCCGCCACAACCTCTCTTTCAATGACTGCTTCATCAAGATCCCGCGGCGACCCGACCAGCCGGGCAAAGGCAGCTTCTGGGCGTTGCACCCGGACTGCGGGGACATGTTTGAGAACGGCAGCTTCCTCCGCCGCCGCAAGCGCTTCAAGGTGCTGCGCCCCGAGCATCACCTGCCCGGCGGCGGCGGCAGCGGGGCGGGCGGCGGCGGTCCCGGCAAGCCGCCGGCGCCCACCCCGCACATGGTGCACTACTTCCATCCGCACCCGCCACCGCCGCCTCCCCCGGGCAAGGTGCCGGGGCTGGCGGGCTCCGACGCGGCCGTGGCTGCGGCCGCGGCCGCCGCCGCGGTGGGCAGGCTGCCGCAGTTCTCGCCCTACGGGAGCAGCCAGCCCTCGGGCTTCAAGCATCCCTTCGCCATCGAAAACATCATCGGCAGAGAATACAAGGGTGTGCTGCAGGCCGGTGGGCTTCCGCTGGCCTCGGTGATGCACCACCTGGGCTACCCGGTGCCCAGCCAGCTCAGCAGCGTGGTGAGCTCCGTGTGGCCGCACGTGGGGGTGATGGACTCCGTGGCCGGTGTGCCCGTGTCCCCCGACTACGGACCCTTCGGCATGCCCGTGAAGGCGCTCTGCCACCCGCCGGCACAGACCATGCCCGCTGTCCCGGTGCCCATCAAGCCGGCGCCGGCGTTGCCCGCTGCCTCGGCCATCCCTGCTCTCACGGTCACCGCCTCGCAGATCTGCCCCGCCGCTTCCCCGGCTGCTGCATCGCTGCTGGAACAGACCGCGAGCAACAACCCCGAGGGCAAGACATCCCTCCACTCCGTCCTGGTGCACTCCTAAAGCGCAGGGTCTCGGGGGGAGAGAGGCCCCCAAGCTCCCGGGGGAGTGGACGGGGGGATCCAGGGCATGTTGCAGAAACCCGATCGATCTCATGACTATACCCCTGCTGGTGTCTGTGTTTATATCGTGTACTATCAGGTTATTTGAGAGCCAGGTCACAGGTAAGATCTTTTATCGTCGTTAAATGTCATTAGTAGCGGAGAGGAGATGTGAAAAACCGCAGCCGGGGCCGAAGGGGCTGGCTCAGAGAAAAGGGCAGAGAACGAAGTTCTCCCCACCATCCCGCCAGCCTGAGGCACGGGGTGGCATGCAGCCAGCGCTCCCCGCCGAGCCCCTGTCCCGGGGCAGTCACCCCGGAGGCCCCACGAAACCCGAGCTCCGAGAGGAGAGGTGCTGCAGTCGACCGGCGAATAGGGAGAGCAGAAGGATAAAACCCCTGGGGAAGTCTGCTTCTCCCTCTTCCACGAGAGACAGGAATCCGCTGCTCCACCGTCCTGTAGATCTTGCTGTGAAAGGGGTAGGCAAAGACCCTGGGGAGCTCCGGGGCCCCACGACATGTAATGCTTGCTGCTTAAAGAGTAAACGTTAAATATTTCGATTGAGTAGTGGGAATTTAAATGACAACGGCACTGACGGCGAAGGGTTCCTTTAACTAACGATCGCTTGCGCTTCCCCTTCACACTTTTATAACCCATCCTAGAGTACCTTTGAAGGGACTGAAGCGTGATCTGGCCTCTCAAACTCTGTGTGAGTGTCCGAATTCCCTAGTTTCTCATTAAAATAAGAACAGCCCGGCGATTCGTAGACTGCTTTTCACATCACCTTTCACTGCTTACAGACACCACTATTTTGTACGTGTTGCTTGGCGTTTCTTCCACGTGAACGTGAATGCAAAAACCTGCGGGGAAAGGGGGGAGGATAGAGAATGAAAGAGGTGGGGGAAAGTGGGGGAAGACAACAGGAAAATGGTTAAAAAGTTATTCGGGAAAAGCACTTTACTGAAAACAACCTTCCAATAGACGAGAAGTCTGTGCAGAGGGATCAGAAGTCAGAGATCAGAAGTCAGAGATTTACATGCTGGGCTGATGAATCCTGGCTGGTTTGTGAGTGATTGCTGCCGTATCCCGTTTGCCCAATGCTCGTTAAAGCCAATCCATCCATTTGCTTCTGCTGGTGCTGCTATTTAAAATACTCACCTTTCACATTGGTTAAGAAACGTGTGCTTGTAGCGTAAGTTTTCGCTCCCTCTCCCCAAACTGATAAAAGTATCCAAAAGTTTTTTCGGCCGCAAGACAAGGGGAAGAAAAGGAAAGCAATCTCTTACAGGTAAATTTTCTGCTACAGAGGCACGGCGGTCTCTGCCCGCAGCTCACGGGCGAAGAGCCGGCGTTCGAGCGTGAGAAGAGGGAACCGGCTCGGAAGCCGATCCCACTGCAGACAGTTGTAGTTTTGCCAGTTTCCACTTGTGCTGGATCGCACCTGCTGCCTTGGTTTTATCCCCTCATACCGGCGCGCCAACAGTGGCCCGAGACGCCAGGTCGCAGTCCCTGCCCCTGGGGAAGGATATCCTGTGACAGGCTAACCCTTCTTGGTGCCAGAGAAATTTGCTAGGAAAAGAAGACCTGTTTGGCCCTGAGCGCCGTCTGTCCAAAATATTCCCCACACACACTCATGGGGTCTGTTTGACCACTTGAAATTCCCCTGGAGCTATTGAATTTCCAGTTGTTCCCTCTGTCCTAGGCATGTTTGCACCTTAGTTTCAAACATTTTAGAATTCCTAGCGCCTAAAAATTACTACTAATAATGTTATGTTAATGAAACACATCGGTATCATGGTTTGTGAGTCGGTCTGGAAAGGGAATTGACTCAAAAGTATTGCAACCAGATAAAGAAAAGAAAAGAAAAAAAAAAGAAAAGAAAAGAAAAGAAAAGAAAAGAAAAGAAAAGAAAAGAAAAGAAAAGAAAAGAAAAGAAAAGAAAAGAAAAGAAAAGAAAAGAAAAGAAAAGAAAAGAAAAGAAAAGAAAAGAAAAGAAAAGAAAAGAAAAGAAAAGAAAAGAAGGTGCTTCACATTTTCTTTACTCTGCTGTTTTCCATCTTAGGCAGAGATCCAATTCAATAATCCCACTGCTAAAACCAAGTTGCTTAAAAAAAGCAGTCTGCCAAATAAATAATGAATAGCACTAGCTGTATATTAGCTCTATATGTATTTAAATATATTCCACTACTCTTGATGTAACTACTGTGTAGGACTCCAAAGCACACCTTAAAGAACCTTAAGAGCTTTCCCCTGACATCGGTCAAAGGGGTTAGAGGGATGGAGAATTTGGAACAGGAGAAGAGGTAATCCTCCTGGGAATTATTCAAACGATTCTGGCCAGTTTTAATATTCTGAATGACTTTCTAAATTTCATTGTGGGAAAACTCTTGTTGGTGTGAGGAGGCCTGTCTGGGTGCCGCGGCGAGGTGCAAGCAGGAGGCTCGCTCCGCCTTTCGCACCCGGGCGGTCGGGGCAGGTGCGTGGAAAACGGAGGCAGGCGCCCGGCGCAGGGGGCTATCACGGCACGGGGGAGATCTCTGATCGGAGGTGAGACGGGCCTGAGGGCACGGCGCTCTCCCATCGCCCGGAGGAACACGCCGGGATGGAGGGGTACACGGGGATTTGTGAGGTACCCAGCGAATTGCGGGGGGCAGAGCAATCTGCACACACGGGCTCTGTGTACAGCAGGCTTTGCCCACCACAGGGGCTTTGGGGAGCGGGGAGTTTCGGCCGAGGGTGACTCGCCCAGACGGCGAGTGACTCCCAGTACGGTTGCCTGCCAACACTTCATGTGAACTAAAGATGGGGATATTTTCTGTAGCTTGTACAGTGAAAATTTTAGGGGGTTAGAATTTGCTAATTCCAGATTATCGGGGGGGGGGGGGAGGGAAAATTAACTATTTAAGTAATATTTTCTAACTCATTTATACATCTAGTTTTCCTTATTCTTAAGTACTACATCTCTAAGCATAGCCTTTGCAAAGTTACACAAATTTGTACCAACAACCGATAATCCCAATATATAAATAAACTCAATTCCAATGCTGCTTAAAACCAGATCATAACACAAAAAACAGAGAAATGAAACAGCACCCTTTCTTCCAAGCTGAAAAGCAGGTGTAAACTGGTGAAGGGTAAGATTTTTCACTAGACAAATAGAGAAACAGCCTTGTTTGGCTAGATTTCATCTGTCTGCTGTACCAGTACACCTCATGCAGAAACAGCTTGTCTTCAGATTGAAGTGCACATGTTCTGCACAGAAAGGCAGTCAAGTCTTTACTGAGTGGGTGCAGGTGGGGTGTTTGTAAGCAGGAGAAAGAGATGCAAGGAGGACAAGCAAGCTTAATCTTCATATCATCAGATTGCCAAAGGTAGAAAAGTAAAATTTATTACTAGAAGAATGGAGGCCTAAGAAAAGGCATTCATTGTGCTCCCATATGCTTCTGGTTTACTGTGGCTAACTAATATAGGATTGTTATTTCTACCCACAGGAAAAAATTCCCAACCAAGGTGTTGCTTTGTGTATTTTAAGTTCATAGGGCATGCAAATCAAGAAAGAAAAGCAAATACAGTAAGACTCTTAGAATTAATGTGGCTTATGGTCTAAAAATGATAGTAGTTTTTCAGTGGATATGTTCTGATCTCAGTGATACCTGCTACACTTTGACAACCAGAGTTATAACTGAAATTCTGGACTCCATTGATCCAATTCTGAAGTCTCGCCAGACAAAAATTGATACAGAAAATCTGCCTGGAACTTTGTTGCTGCTGCTTGTGGTAATAGATTTTCCTCTTTATTGTAGGACTTTATTTTAAATCATTATCCTTCAAGTCTGTTTTAAGATAGAGCTTTCCCTGTAAGTGCTGGAAATATGTAATGGTTTCAGTTCTGAAAAGTAAAATTTTCCCTCGGCTTCAGGAGTTTTGCTGAATATGTGATTAGATTAACCATCTTTAGCTGGACAAGCCAGTTTTAATTTCAGACATCTGATGATAAAGAAAAAAAAATTACAGCCTACAGGCCTCTATTCTGGACATCATGTACTTATGTAACTCTTTATTTAAAGAATCAGTGGTCCTACCTCTTTGCTTATACAACGTGGTCACTGGCATAGCCTGTGAAGAAAAGCCTAATAGTTACAGCACTCTTCTCAGAACCCTGGAAGGAAACAAGCTCAAGACTATTTCAACTCAAAAGGATTCAGATTCACATCTTTGTATCAATAAAAAGGTCAGCTGCAAAACGGCACATAGAGGAAGTTATGTTATACAGCAACAATAAATGTAAGGCTCATGAAGTGTCAGATGAGACACAGGGCCTGGGTGCATCTCTACAAAGGCAGAGTCCAAGTGCCACTGGAGAAAACAGATTAGAGACGGAAAGACAGAAGTAAGGATAGGAATAAAAGGCAAATTTTCAAATCAGGGTGCCAAAGGGAAAGGTGTCAGGTGTCCCAGGAATTCATAATTGTGGTATGCAAAAGGTGAGCTACAGTCAGGAAAGTGAAAAATGTTTGCCAATATTAAGTCATTTAGACTAACAAAAAAGAGTGGTCAAGAAATTGGGAGTTGCTGAAAAACATCCACACTGGGTTACAGGATAATAAAATGGAAAGTGAAATTCATTATTGATATATTCAAACTGCCATGCATGGGGAAAACAATTCTGTTTTATATACATAACAATAGGTCCTAAAGTTTGGATTTTTATGAAGCTATGGTAGATAGCACTAAGAAAATGCTGGTTTATTAGTCATTAGCTGTGAAAACAGAAAAAATATTGGCAAAAGAACAGAGAACATAACAGAAAATATCATGTTCCTCTTTAAATCTAAATGAAACTGGAATGCACGAGGGACACCTGCGAGTTCCTCACACTTGAAATATACCTGAGGTACCTTAAAACTATCAGGATATAGAACGAATCAGAGGCAATGATCAAAGGTACCTCTTCTGCACATGTAGCAATCCAATAGACAAAGAATTTTCAGCATGGAAAGCAAGGATATACAGAGATATATGACACAAATTTACAAAATTGTGAGAGACCTGGAGAAGGCTCATTCTTTCTCTTAATACCAGAACTGTGAATCTTCAGGAGGGCTCAAAGCAAACATAAAGATAGGATACTTCACGCAGCACATAACTGAATTAATTGTTGCAGGATGTTCAGGGTGTTAAAATTTTACATGCATTGTAAGAATAAGTGAAAAATTAATGTAAAATCACTGACAATTGATCCATAAAAACTCACAATCTCTTGCTCAGATTTGCTATGCTAATAATATATTTCAGAAAGTAGTGTAACATACTTTTTCTGTCCTACTCTTTGTATAGCACCCATTATTTGTTTTTTGTTGGAGACAGGACACTGGGATAGATGAACATCTGGGGTCACCTATGACAATTGTTCTTCAGTAGAGAGGGGATCAGGATTTGTGACTTTCATTTGTAGATAAGGGTCTGGAATAAAAGCAATTCTTTAATACTATTTCAGTGTACAGTGTATGAAAGATTAACCACATATGTTCTATAAGAAAAATATTTAAAATGGTTCAGGAATGTACAAAGTCCTCATTTCAAGGATAGTGCTGTATTGATTGGAATAATTTGCTTATTTTCTGGTGAAATAAACAACTAAAAATGTTCTGCATGAGACACTGAACACTACTATAATAACACTACACTACTATAATTGATATAGTAGGCTGCAAATAGGTACAAATTTAAATGCTCTCTAAGGTGGAGAAGCAACTCAGACATCTGTGCCCTGGTACTGTAGTAGTGGTGAGTCTCTGGCATGCATGTCTGAAGCATCCATAGTGCTGCAGGCATTGGCAGAAGTGTGGGTGTATTACTTTTGTCTCTATCTCCTTGCTTAGTTACAGGACCAGTGAAAAGAAGCAGCTTTTTGAAGGCGGAAATAAACAAGTTCTGACAATAGAAAAAACCAGCTCTAGTACTGAGTTTCACAGAGTTTAAAAGGTAAATTTGACTGCATTTGATATCCAGAATATATCACGATAACTTGTAGTATTTCTCTAGACTTCACATGGATGCTTAATCTACACTGGGAGAGGTAGCCATTTTTAATGAGATACAAGAATCTGTTTTAAGGCAAAAGATCTGGGAGAAAGCTATACATTGACACTGCATGGCCTGCTTTTATTATGTATTGCTTATTAAAATAATTATTGAACAATAGATATGAGTGGCACAATGATGACCAATGATGCCCCAAATTTTTATGCCAGGGTTATATTAAAGCAGTCATTTGGAAAAGTAAAAACAACTTGATATTCCTTATCAACTAATTATGACCCTTACTGTCAAAAGGGAGGTTTTCGGTAGAATACCAGTGAATAAATTATTAGGCAAAAAGGTCTTCCATAAGTAAGGAATGTTATTTTTTATTATCAGTCTTCAATTTACCAAAATTCTACTATAATTCTACTATACAACAAACTCCCAGCGTGGGTCAAGTTTTCCTTTGAGGACGGTCAAAATAATTTGAAGTTAAATCAATTATTAATTATGGATAACGGTGCATAGAGAAAGAAGGAAAAATGTATTTTCATGTATTGCTTGCACCATAGAACTGCTACTGGAAAATGATAATTTGCTGAAAAAATATGCAAGAAAATTTTTAGTGTAATTGTAGTAGCCATTTGTGCTTTATGAAACTGTTGTTTTATGTGGGATGTGTGATTTGGGTTTATCCTCTCCTAAGTCTTGAAATTAGGGTGTTTTTAATCCCCATGTGGTCTTTTGACTGTGGCTGGTAAGAATTTGTACCACAACAGATTAGTAAACATGCAAATTACTGTGATACTTCATATGCTTAATAAAATATATGGTTGAAACTGGTAGGTGCTTGCATCTTTTTTAACTAATTATTACTGACTGATTATGAAAAACTTTCCTGGTACACACAGAAAAAAATGCGATGTAATGTGAGGCATTGCTAGCTGATTATTACTGTACAGAATTTTTAAAGTTGAATGGGACTGTTGGCATAAGATCTAGAAAGAGAATCAACTTATTGCTTCCTCAAATATTTGTGATAGAGATAAAGAAAAAACCATAAAAAGATGAATATGATATATCTCCAAAGTTAAATTACACCAATTACACCAGTAAAACAAATAACAAGTGAATTGAGATCCTTTACTAAGGCTCTGGTATCTTTACATTATAGCTGTTTATAAGCTTTCTTAAAAATGGAAATTTCCTGATTTATTTAGCAACTTTAAACTTCATTGAAAAGAAACAAACAAACATGTTGAAAACATGGACTTCAATTTGGGATCAAAGTCATATTGCTGCAGATTTTACATTTCAAGATATTTGCTGCTTTGTAACCACCAATATATTTCATCTGCAAATCTCCAGATAAATGAAGAGAAAATATATGGACCAATACCAGTGTATTAGACTGAAGAATTCTAAAGGAAATAATAGCAAATATAAGCCTAAAATGGGGTTAATAAAACCTGCAGGCATTAAATGCAAGCTACTATGAAACAACTCAATGTTTTTCTCTGGTAACAAATTTTTAGTGAAAATATAGGTAATGCAACAATCCAAATATTGAACAGAGCTTCAGTAAAGAGCTTCGTGTGGTGGTGCCTGGCAAGTCATCAGTGTATGTTGAGGAGGACTAGAACTTTGTACAGTCTGACTACACACTGAAATAGTGTGAACTCATGTAACATGAATTTATGCATTTTAGGTCTTGTAATAAAGGTATCTGAGGAGACTTGCCAGATACGAGCAACTCACAAGATTCCCTTTACTAACACAACAGCAGAAAACTTATTGAATATGCAGGAATATAAATGAAGGTCAAGAAAAAATTGAAAGTTCTCATGGATTCATAATACCTTTAGCATGCATACAGTGCTCTTATTGTCCCCTCCATTTCTTCCTTACTTGCACACTACTTTTAAACTTACTGCTCTATTTATTTACTACTCTGAATTTTCTTAATTTCTTAGTGTAAGCCCAGAATCTGTGTTCTCTGAGTGTGACAGTGAATTTGTCTTAAGTTCTCCTGGAATATGAAATTCCCTATTTCTTGTGATACGGTATGATTGTATGCCATTTTTTCACTGAAGCTCTATAATTTTTTCAGGGCAAATTTTTTTTGTAGGGAAGTTAAGTCTGGTCTCAATAGATTCAATTTTCCTAATGTGCCTGAGAAACACCACAAACATACATTTCTCCTAAGAAGGAATCAGAAAATTGTTAAATTCAACCACATCCCTCTGATTTGCTGAAAATTAAAATTGCCTCCCTGTTTAGACAGCCATGAAAAAGAGTTGGACCACACTAGTGGCACTGATTCATTGTCATCAGAGAGGTATCTTGAATGTCCCAGCAGTTTTCTGGAACTCCCAAAAGTAATGAATGGGCGTTTTTTTTAATTCATGGCAGAAGAAGGCAGAAAGGCATGCGTCACTACTGGCTGTTAAGGGCATATCTTATGCTAACATTTTTGCAAAGATGGTAGCTGCAAGACTCTACCAAGATTTCACTCTTTTCTTCTGAGGGAAATTACCTCATTAGAACAACAGTCTGAACTTTTTCATTCTAATGTGAACAATCCCTGCCTTGGGATTGTTGTGTGCCTTTTTAATTCAGAGCATTATAGCATCATTTACTGTTGCACAATTAATTTAAGAAAAACAAAATCTCTGGCACTTTTGCATCACTTAAGAAGGAAATGCTCAAGTCAAGAAAGCTGTAGCAGCACAGGCTGAAGTAAATCAATGCTGTCATACAGGTGAGAACATCCTAATTGCCTATATGATAGGTTTTCTTATTTATCAGTGTTACCAAAAATACTACAAGGTCAGCAAAGATAATTTTCTTTAAATGGATCCCCTTGTCCTTTCCGTACATTTTTTTTCCCCCAACAATGCTGTCACAAAAAAACCACCAGACTTGAAATGCAAAAAACTACACTGAGAATCTAAGGCAAGAACATTGGACATTTATGTAGAAAGTTCCAAAGATTGACAATGCTACGTAAAATGCAATACTTCAATCTCAGAATTTTGGAAAGTCATTTAGGAATAATACTTAGAGATGACATGTCAAAGTAATTAGAATTGGACATGAATTGGCTTATTAGTGGAGAAAGATTCACAAACAGTAGAGACGTAAACTCTGCTCTCTCAAAGGATGAAAGGTGTGTTCAATGACTTTTACAAAATTAACAAGGGCACATTGAAGAGAACTTAAAAATTTGATCTTTGTTTTTGCTGCTGAAGACATTTTAACTTTTCAAGTTTCTTTTATTTTAGAATTTCTCACTAAATATTTAATAAGGACACTGACATCCAGGTGATAATTCTCCCAGTAGCCACAGAAGACTAAGAGAAAGGGGTGATTCATGCAGTTTCCATTCACATCTTTGGTGGATATAAAGAAGGATTCGATTACTTTGACCCAGTATGGCCAAGACATTCAGAGACTGCTCTATGGATACCAGAACTTGTTAATACTGTTGTTATGTGTACAGAAACTCTTCTTTTTAGCCCACCAGGCCAAATGATGAAAACACTGCAGTATGTTAGTGAAAAGCACCGCCATAACAAAATAACAAGTAAACAAAAAACCCCCAAAACCAAAACAAACAAAAACCCCAAGCAAATAAACAAGTCAAGCTGTAACATGTAAATTTCTTGGGAACTTACAAATCAGATGAGAAGTAAAGTGCATTTTTTTCAGACTAGACTCTCAGAGCATCAAGGGGTCTAGTCAAGATTGAGTTGGACTTTTTTTCATGCTAGATAGAGTTGTAGACTGTAAAAAGGCACTACTTACAGACAGAGAACATAAAGAAAACCTAACTTTGCTTAGATGGCTGGTCGCAGAGACAGAGATTGTATCTAAACTTCACAAATATAGGGTCAAGCCCCACCTGCAAGATCTTCTTCTCTCTCATGGGAAGAGCCTTTCATTTTGATACTTTTCTCCTAATTCAATTCCAAGAAATTGATAAATGTAAATAACTAAAGGGTTATGAAATACATCATTATGTTCATAAAACTCTGCTATAGTTGCTGGTACCTGTCCTACTTTGAAGAAAGCAATGATAAAATCCACTTACATTCTCATGCAAATAAGCTTTGGGTACCAGCACTGCCTCAGAGACAGTCTGAATTCAGACAGATTTCCTCTTTCCTTTGAGTCTTATCTGAGCCAGATATTTTAATTTTCTTACTGAGCTAAGCTAGCTAATCAGGTCTTCTCATCCCTTTGAGCTCTCTGGTTTCTAATTAGCATTATCCCTTTTCCAAGTGCTATGGAGCTTTGGCTCCTTGGAAGAACTGCCTCATTCTGCCTTGAGGTCCTGATGTTTGCAGATGGCAGTGCCCAGCCCGAGACATGGATACATGGATAGATGTCAGGTTTGTGTTGCTTTGAACTTAACCCATTTAGGCAGCTGCTTTCAGTTCTAGAATGGACACCACCCAGTTCTTCTTGGTTATGCAGTTATCTATTCTCAATTTTTCTGCTTATCAAGTGTTTCTTGCTGCCACATATAGCAGTGATAAAAACCAGGAAAATGGGGAGGATGAAAGTTTCATGGAAGAAATAAAAGATGTAAAGAGCTTGTTAAACATTCTATCAGCCCCTCATTCTAAGAATTTCCATTAATTGCTTTGTCATCAAAATGCTTAGGGGGACCCTAATGATCTCAAAAGATTCAGCTGGACCACCCAGAGCTGCAAATGGGAAAAGCTGGCACAAGGGCCTCTTGGATTAAACTTACTCCCATTCTAACATCTCGAAAATATTCTATGAGGGGCCTTCCCACCATCATCAAGTAAAGAAAACCTTTCTTTGTACTCATCCAATGACTTTAGTGCCACTGTGCTGCCTGAAAGCCAGACCGGAAGAAAATATTCACCTCTAAGACTGACTTGATAGAAGAATTACGTCATAGAGTAAGACCATTGGAAACACATCTTAAAGGTTTCTGTATCCTGGTGAAATCTAATTAATATGCTACCTGCCTACAGAATTAGTATTTATCTGTGTGTCCTGCATCATGAAGAAACATTCTGTGTCTGTTAGGGACTAATTCAATGAAATTGCTACTGATGGCCTTTACGTGAATCTTGCAGTAATAAATCTTCCCATGCAACAGGAATATGCTGTCTTAAAACTTTTGCAAATGAAAAGGTCAGGATGAATTTAGTGACTTAAACCCAGCTGGAGAAAGGAGAAATGACCTCACAAAGTGAAACAAAAAGGCAGGCAGGGAGCAGAGGAATTGGCAGTAGAAATTATGTGTGCCTGCATACAACTATAAATGAAAGAAATTAAACTACATTATAGCCATCAAAATATGTAGCTACATGGATTGTACATATAAAGCCAGTAAAAGATGAAATTTTTGAAAAAGAGAATTCTGTTTTCCATCATAATTCAAATTAAGTGAAATATATTTGTTCCAATATTCCATAATAACATAACCATTTTTCTGGAAACATAAGGGAAATAAAAAGCAGTAACATAATAGATATATTATTTTAAAGTTATGGTCAATAACCCATAAGAAATCATCCCCTACCAGTGGAGTAGAACCAAATATGACAAAACCATTGTGAATCATCTGATGCTTGAATTGAGGCAGTGGCAAATATCAGGCATATGGTCAATTACTTATTTTTCATGTGGTTTGTTGCATCTGATTTTCCATAGTTATGAACTGAAAACCTGCTATGTACCTCTTCTGTTAGTGAATATATGTAAAAAGCTGAAATGCAGGGAAAAGAGATGACCACATTGCAAGGTCATAGACTGTACTTAAGGCAAACATTTTCATTAGTATCTGATGTCCATTAAATTTTACAGCAATCAGCTTGCATTTTAACCTGGACAGTTGTACTTGCTGAGACTGTCCAAAACCATGATAGTTTCTTCACTGTTAGAACAGCAAGTACTTTTAATGACATGTTTTGGAGATGCTCACATTAAAACAAAAGTCTTCTTTATGAAGCACTGAAACTGTACTTTTTTATGAGATGAAAGTTTCCATTGATCTCAATTTTTAGAGACTACAGAGAAGATAATTTCACCACATAAGAGAATATTCAAATGTAAGAAGACTCCCTCACAGAGAGGGACAAGGTTTAATGTATAAAAAGGCCACAGTTTTGCCCTACATTATAAATCCTTCTGTAATCTATAGGCAGAGTATCAGCCGTATCAGAAGCCGAGTCTTCCATGCAGGGACACCAACAACATATATTCACAGTGTACTCTTAGATGACCTTGTGTTTTAGTACTCTCCTTTTGATTCTTCATATAACATGAAGATTTCTCTATAAGTACATGAAACAGATTAAATTCTCATTAAAGGCCAATCCAGCCACATGCATAATAGCATTCTTCAATTAAAAGGAAGACTTAACAAACTAATTGACAGGACAAAGCTGTTAAAGCCTACATACAATCTCTTAGCACATATAGGAAGATTATGGTTTAATGTACAACTCTTTGGCTTTTCTGACATATCTTCAGTGCCTTGCTGAAACCTTCCCCCCCACCCCTGCACCTGGACTGGAGCTCATTGTGCTTTAAGGAGGGTTATTTTGGCTTGAAGAGAAGAGGACTTTCATGACTTCAAACATGGACATTAGATCAAGTTTTTATCTTCTCACATAATCCTGTCTTTGATGTCACCAGGCTGAGGCCTCTCAGAATAGAAAGAGAAAGCTGTGAAAAGAGGCCCATTTAATTTATACATTTAAGTGATGCTGTTCTAATTCACCAGACTAGCGTTTTCATTGTTTTCTGCTTTGCATCCTAAAGGCAGGCTTACACCAGGCAATTATGAATGGCTCTTCTGAACAAATAATTGAAATTCTCTAGTTGTGTGACATGTTTAAACAATGTCAGGATTGGAGATGAGAGGTCAAATATATTCCCATTGGCACCACTGAAGTTACAGGCTACTCTTTTCACTTGCCTTGAAGGGCGAGTATTTGTAATCACTTGTTTTAACACCAGTTAATCAGGTAAGCTGCATGATACAAAGAACAAACATGAAAATAATATTTTGTATTTGCCTTTAATCCAGAACAATTGTCTTGAATTAAAATAACAAATCCTGAGAAGGTGGCATGGAAGAATGCTTTGCAGCATCTCTCTATCTGATGAGAATTAAGCTGGTAAAGATACACAACATTTACAGAAAACTCCTCTTGAAACTGCGGTAAGGAGACAGCTGTAAAAACAGCAATTGATTCTATGTGCAAACACCACTGTTGAATAATTCCACCAAGTTATTGGTGGAGCAATGGCTCTGTCATTGAATATTTTTCCTTTACCTAAAAAAGAAAGTGAAACACCTGAGGGATTGATATATAATTTCAGCATTGTTTACCTTGTAAAGCCAATAATTTAGTCTTTCATGAAACCACTAGCCCCAAACTATCCACAAAGAAATTACCCACATTATTTTCTAGTGAATTTTGTAATGTAGGAATTTTGTACCAAAGTTCATCAAAACAGTAGAATTTTGTACATATCCTAAGAAAATCAAAACTCTGTGTGTGTGTGTGTGTGTGTGTGTGTGCATGTGGACTATGGAATTGTACTGCAGAAATACAAGTAATGAGATAAAACACTTTATCATGCTGAAAGTTGAATAGAAAGGTCTTTTTGTTTCAAGAATTCACTAAAGGAATGGACTGACTGGAAGAAAAACAGGATAATCCAGAAGTAAAATATCCCTACCTTCCCAATTCAGAGATATTTATACATAGTGATCATTGCCATGAACCAAAACCAGAGCAATTTGGTTTTCCACTTTCACCAAAATACAATATACAGGATAAAATTTATGTTTTATTTAAAATTTACTTACCTCAGGCATTGTGCCTGTTTCACAAAATACACTTGGTCCAAAGCAAAGTACTGCTAATTCAAGCCATGCAAAACTCAAAACTCTCGTGTCTCCCACAAACCCCAAATGTTTTTATTTGCCTTTTGAAAGTATGAAGTACCAAAGTTTAGTTCTTCTTTATAACAACAAAGCTAAAACTTATTTCTCTTTGAAACACAATCCTATATGGATCATATTTATAATCACATTAATTAGAGAGAACAGAGTTCATAAATGTACCAATTAAAATTATTGGAATTTTATACTACTGCTCCTATTACCACTTCTCACCATTGCAATCCCAAAACTCTATTTTAATTACATGTTTAAACATCATGTAGACTTAAGCTATTACACATTATTTTCCATTTTACAATGCCTTTTATGGTTATTAAAGTTTATTTCAAGAGATATATTCTTTTTTTTTCTGCTTTCTAGTGTGAGGTTAACATGAGTTGTACTCTAATTTATGTTTATTAGTGGGTTATAATTCTGACTGCATCTCCATGAGAAACATTACATACTTCCACAACTACTTTCCTGATTATCATAAAAAAATACTGAACAATGAGGAAAGCCTAAAAAATATCCCCACACCCCTGCAACCAAATTAAATAAACCCCAAAACCAAAACAAAAACTCAAACAAACAAACACCCCCCCCCACCTCCACTCTAAAATTGAGGAATGGCTGTCTAAATACAACCTAGATTCTATACTGTGTCACTTTCTGTAATTTTTTTGCTGCTGTGGTTTGATATTGGAGTACTATCCCATCTGTGCCAGTCTACGCCAGTGACTTTTGGAACAGAAGGTTAAAAATATTCCCTACAATAGTCAGAATAAATTAAACTCTGGGCAAGGAAATGTCACATCTCTGCTGTTGTTACTATCGACATTAGTCCCAGTGACCTCAGGTGGAGCTGGATCAGTCTCTTGTTTTGGTGAAAAACTGTAGACCTGCCAGTTCTACATACAGAGTTGCTTATATATTCTGCATTTCTGGAGCACAGTCACAATTGCCTATGGATTGACCATATTTAAGTAGATTTGCCACTCAGAAAAAGGAGTAGAACTATCCTTTCTCAGTAGGTATAGAAAAACATTAGCATCAGCATTATATACTAGTTCATTAGACTATCCAACATCACGTTAAGAAAACAATATAAATATAGTATATAGTGATATGGTTTATTTAATTGTAATTTATGTGATTTCATGAGAGAATTTGATCAAATATAGTAGAATCAGAATTTCTGCAGGTACCATAACACTACAATACCTTGTGCTGCTAGTGACTGGAAACCACTTCAGAGTGGTTCAAAGTCTGCACTCAGTCACACATGGATGGCAGTCCAGGGAATGGTAGAGTGAATGGCTGACAATTTCCTGTCTGCTGAATTTTCCTCTGAGTAGAGCAGCAAAAGTGAGAACTGCTAGTGCCTCCACAGACTTCCTCCTTTCCCTCCTAATGGCTGAAACTGCCACTTTTTTCTTGGCCTCAACAAGGTTGTTAGTTTCTGTCACATACCCTGGCTACTAGGAGATGTTGCTAACAATACAATCCAGTTTGGATATCTTTTGTCTAGTGGGGAAGAGGTTTTGGGCTACAGTTTCTATGCACAATAAAATAAAAGATGGAAAGTGTTAGGACTGAGCACTTTGCTGTGTCCCTTCATCTGGCTGGCTTAGTTCCTGGCCAGCAGAATTTTAGTCGCCTAGGGAACATCTCAGTGCTATATGTAGCAGGGGACAGCTAATTAATAGCATACTCGGTGAAGAGGAGACATTTCACTCACCTTAAACAGGAATGAAGCCATGTCTCATGCAGCCTGAGTGAATACAGCTCCACGCTGTATCATGGAGCCTCTGGAAATCAGGATGCACACCCCTCTAGCCACAGAATAAAGAAATTGAGTTTGACACTCAGTCAACACTGGCTATGTTAGGTATCTTACTGAAGGACTTCAATGTATCCCATTAAAAATCAACTATTTTCTGTGGGGATTCCAGACAGCTAAATCAGGAGTTCTGGATTCTGCCACCTGACCCAGGCATACACATTTTCCTGTGAAGCTAATCCTACCTATGTATATTTTAATAATACTGAAATACTTATACCTTGTCATACTTCACTCCATGCTCTTTTTCTTTCAGCATACAAAGAATTAAATAAAGAGATGCAGAGATAAGTAATAATACCAGTAAATACTTGAGCAGAAAATCAGTAGCCCTATTTGGATCAGTATTGAAAAGTTAGGCTGCAGTTTTTCATTGTATTTTTCATATTTTTCTCCCTTTGTGCTACTTATTTATGACACGAAAAGTCATCGACATCCAAGTCTAAGTATACCAGTGGAGCACAGAGGAATTATCACTTCCAACAGTTCTGCCAATACAACAACACTCACCTCTGCAGCTATAGCTGCTGGAATCTCCTTTTGGACTCATTTATTTTATTCTATTCTGTTACACAGCAGGTCAGTACTAGGTCAGTAAGGGTAATCTAGACTTTTCACAACATTGATTCATGATCTTTTAAAGCCATTTATTTGAAAACAAAATATGGTACACAGTGTCTATTATGAAAATGAACAAAGATCTTAGACGGCAGCTTATGCCTATCTTACACAGTTGTAAGTACTTAAAGTAAATGTTGTCAGGGGAGAATTTGATCCCAGAAAAATTATTTCTTTCTGACTTGCTATCATCCTTAGGATTGTATATTTTCTGAATTGCCCATGACTAACATTAGAGTCAGAGTTTTTTAATATAATTTATTACAAAGGAGAGATAGACATCTTACAAACAGAATAAAGGTGTATGCACTAATGATATTTGTTTATCTTTTGAAAATGCTTCTTAGTGTAATGTTCATCATATATCCATAAAAGCAGAGTGGTGATGATGTGATTAGATAGTTAAGTTATTTTGTCATTAAAATGATTTTATGAATAGGATGAATAATGTCAACTGGATACCTGCGATAGCCTTGATCTGAAGAGTCTGTTACCTATATACAGGGATCAGAACAGGAATAATATATGTAAAAAAAAGTAAAATTAAAATTGGTTGAAAACTGCCTTAAACCAATTTGCCAAAGGGAGTTTTATAAATGTGGGTGAGGTAGAGTTTTCACAGGCAGGGAGATATACTAGTGACTAGGAATAATTGGGAAGTTGAAATCCAATTAATATCTATGCTTGTGAGCACTGGCAGAGTAGAAACAAATGGGAATACTACTGGGATAAGAGTAAGCAAAGAAAGGTTTGAGATATGATATAATGGGAAGACAAAGGGAAAGAAGGAAAGAAAGGAATTAAAGAAAGAAAAAGACAGATGGATACTGAAAATACTGTGTGAGAGAATGACAAGAGTTAGACAAAATCTGGAAAGGAGTTTAAAGCCAGCAAAACACAGAAATCATTGGTCAAGCCAAGGTTGTCCCCCATGGGATTAACTGCTGGGACAGTCATAACAGTACAATCAAGCCTTCAGTAGACTTAGATCAGTACCTATTTTAAGTAAGACAACATCATAAATTTGATAGAGGGTGCTTTTCAAAAGGGCAGACTCATGAAGTCAGTAGTGAAGACTTCTGAAAGACATAATGTTCATGTACATCACAAGCTCTTAAACATATGATCCCAAATACCTATGGGAAGTAATAATTAAAATGTCATCTTTCAAATTGTTCACTTATACAGACTACTTTGGCTTCACAGATTTATACATTGATGAGATACCCATGTTTCTAGTTATAGTAGGGCTCAGAAATGGAACAAGATGGTTTTCAAATGGTCAGGAAAACTGAAATTCTTTCCTTTTAGGAAAAAAAGAGCAGAGAATGATTTAAAGGACTTCAGAAGATTTTGGTCCCAAACACAGTTGAGACAAGTTGAACTGAACTCACAACATTTTGGTGTTGAAGAGCACATCACAAAACCAATAAAGCACAGCACAAATACTTGTGAATAAGAAAGTATTCCCAATGTAGATAAATTTAGGTAATTTTCAATTGGATAGATCAAATCCCTATTTTCAAATACTGATATGAAAAGGACATTCCAGTTAAAGAGAATGTACAGTATCAACTCACTATTTGATAACATCTTAAGAATTATTAGAAGTTACATAAAATAGAAGTTGCAGATCCCAATTCCCCTTAGTGTTAGAGTATGGGTCTAGAACCACATAAAGGTTCTACAAGACTGTCTTTTAATTTTCATATTGCTGTTGGCTTATATAAATACATTGGGGAAGTAGGTGAAATTTTTTTTGTTTTTTGTTTCCAAATCATCCCATATGTTGATTTTTATAGGAATAGCAAAACAATTTGTTTTGAAACTCTGCAAGAGAAAACAAAGTTTTGTGTGAGCAATGGAAGCAGTAAAGCTGGGACACTATAGAATTGCTTCCTGCATTCTCTAGAGCCCATGACTCAAATGTGTACTCAAACCATGCAGTTCTTTCAGTTTCATGTTTAATGAAAGCCAAAGAAATTTCTTTTTTTTTAGACCTATAATTCTCTGGAAAGGTAGAGGCTTGAAGGGAAGAGGAATTACAGATGGAGAGTCTGACTGCACAATTTTTTAAGGTATTTTGTGAAGAAAATTAGAGAATAAAATGATAACATTAATGTAACCAGTACCATACAGCCAAAGACAGCATGGGATCTATTTTAGATTGAACTATTAGGTCATAAGTGGATGAGACTTTATTGATTCCATATATAGTTAAATACTGGAAATTGTGGACCAATTATTATTGACAGGCTCTTAGAAACACAAACTATTTAAAAATACTCCCCATTCATCAATTCATGGACACACACACACACACACACACAGAAAAAAACCCCACAGAACTGAGAGATTAAACCTTGATTACAGCTGAAGTACAATTTGCACTGATGCTTATGAGTTCTTTGGCTAAATAAAACCAATTTAAATTAGACAATCTAGTAAGTCTTACTTGGAGTAAATCTTTGAGACTAAGAGTAGATTATCTTTCTGTAAATTGATAATAAATAGTAGTTACTGAATTTGAAAAAGAGTAATAGAGCTGTTGAGACATTTAATCTTGAACATAGGATCCTGCTTCTAAGAAGAGCAAGAGATTGTATAACATACCATGAATAAATGCATTTTTAAAAACTATTGAAAGATTGACAGTAGTTCTTATAAAAACTGATAAATATGAATGTGAAAATGAATAAAATATAAGGTCATCAGCAGCTTACCCTATTTTATGAACTTTGATCATGTAATAGGGTTTGCATTTGTTTCTCAGATCTGAATGAAGATGGAATTCAAGATAAGAAATTAATCATAATTAAACTGACTATAACAGGTCTATGCCAGCAAATTCTTAACGACAACAAAGAATGCTTAGCCATAATGAACTGCTTCATTCATTAATTTCCTCATTAAGGAGCCCTCCACTTAATAAGTTCAGTAAAAAGTTGATATAATATTGTATTTGTATTCTCTTTTTTATCAATTTCCACTTCGGTGGTATATTATTTGTAAAATGAAATAAATAATTTAAAACATGTAATTGCTTGTATATATTCATATAGTAATTCCCTAAGCAATGCAGTGTTTATAAGTTGTCAGTGTGCATAATAATTTGTCATACCCACCAATCTCATGTTCATTTATTTACTACTATTCATTGAGAAACAGATTAAAAAGGACATGCTGCCCCTTCTTCGAAAGTTTTAATAAGGCCAAGTAGGCCAAACAGCATATTCCAATTGAATCCTGCTGGTTGCCAGGACTTGAAAATTACTCATTACTCTTCTCCATGATTTAATATGTTTGTATGCATGATTATTTATGAATACATGTTAAGTGACAGATAAAATAACACTTTCTCATTTGGCTATTAGAATGTATTAATTGTTCAGTATGTACAGGCTCATAGGAACTTGTTGAATACCATTAATTAACTGAAATGTGTGTCATATTGATAAAAATTGGTGATAGCCCTGGGCAGAATAAACAAAGAATGAACTTTTCCTTATTTTTCTCCTTTTCCTTATTCTTCTCCTTTTCCTTATTCTTCTCCTCTTCCCTCCTTCCTACCACCAAACTAGGCCCTCATAAATACCTATATGACCACTACTCAGAGAATTCAGGACCTAAGCTTCTGTTTTCCAGAAAAATAGCAGCACACACACTGCACATAAGCAAGTGAAAAAGCATATTGTTCTCATCTCCACCAAAACCTAGCAGAATCAAAGAATCATTAAGGCAGAGAAGGACTTCTTAAGGTCATCTCTTGGAACCTACTGCTCAACTAGTGCTACCAAACTGGGTTTTAAGTATCTTCACAGAAGAAAACTCCACAGCCTCTCAGGGCAAACACTGCTGGTGTTTGGCCATCCTTACAATATAAAAATATTTTTATGTTAGAAAAAATGTAATGGTTTTTAAATTTGTGCCTATAGTCTTTTGTTTTACATCAGGCAGCAGTAAAAGGAGCATATCTCCCTCTTTTTTCATTCTCTCCCATATGCCATTTATATACATGTTTAAGATCTCCCTGAGCCAATCTCTCCAGGGCGGTCACTTCTAGCTCTCTCACTCTCTCCTCACATGACAGATGCTTCAGTCCCTTTATCACCTTCTAGACCCCTTCTTACCCCAGGATGTTTGTATCTCTTCTTTACCCAGAACTCCAGATGTACCTCACCAGTGCTTATCAGAGAGGAAGGATCACTTCACTCAATCTGCTGACAACAGTTGGCATATTGCAGCTCCAGGGGCTGTTTGATCATCTTCAACTCAGTGTCCACTGTCCCTCAGGTCGTTCTCTGCAATGATACTTTGCAGCTGAACAGCCCCCAGAATGTCCTGGTGCATCTTTCTCAAGAGACAAATCTTTCTCTTACCCCCTTTTGCACATCAGGAGATGATTCCCAGCCCAATTCTCCAGCATGGCAAAGTGTCTCTGATGTTTATGCTAATTGTCCCAGTTTTGCTTCCTCTGCAAATTTCCTGAAGGTGCACTCTGTCTCAATGTCCAGGCCATGGATGACATGTGAAACAGTACTGGCCCCAGTGTTTACCACTGTATAAACCACTAGTGATCACAATATTTTGGGCCTGGCCATTCACCCTGTTTCCAATCTGTTTCACTCTCCCTTCGTAGAGGTACTTCCCAAGGTAGTCACCTCATTGCAGAAGTATTACAGGTTTCACTGGACCTTGAAAGGATAGCCAAGATGTGAGATAACTCTCTGCTTCTTTTAGCACTAGCAGCAGGAAAAAACTGATAGCAAAAAAATGGTGTCATTGCAATCCTTACATATGTCTTTTGTTTACAATTTCTGTGTCTAAGACTATAATTATATATTTAAATAATTTTATATTTAAATATATAATTATATATTTAAATTTTTAAATTTCATTTTCCAAATAATGTATCACTGAAATGGAAATTGATAAAAAAGAATAAAAAATACTATTAATTGCACTGCACTTTGGAAGAGCAAAGTGAAGGAGTTTCTACCCAGCACAGACTCTGATGAATGAACCTTAATGCAGCCAGTTACTTTAATATTTCACAGAATTCAAGAATTGAGTTTCATGATAATTCTGTATGAAAGTCCTTATGTCCTGTACTAAGCAACTCTTTCCTGCACTTCTTTTTAATAATAGGACATGAAACAAATAACAGTAACAATGTTTATAAAGCAAGGTTTTCTATGAAAGGAAAACTGTCTCAAAACACAACCTTTGCAGAAATTAGTGGGTTTGTTGCCCTGAAGATAAATTAACAGTCTGAACTGCTTGTGGAAGAACATACTTGACTGGGATTCCAATTCAAATTCTTAATTGCTTTCACATACCTGAAAGAGGAACCTAGCAAACTGATTCTACCATCTTTAACTGACAACTAGATAAAAAGTAACATCGTCCTGCAGTTATAAATAAATAAAACCACACAGATTATAAATATTTTGTGGTTTTTCTCTAAATTGCAGGTCACTGCAAAAAGATATTGAGATAATAAATCTACCGAATAAACATATTCTCCTGGCACACAGCAGGGGCTGGCTTGGGCTCATTTGTCTCCAGTTCATTATCTTGTCTGCATTATTCAGTAGTCTGGTTCATGCTCAATGGGCTTCAAACAACTTTTAACAGCTAAAGTCTTCTTCAGTTTTGACTCACTCTCTCAGTTTTATAAAACAAATTTGAAAGTTGCTCAAATTGCTACGGTGAATTAATGTCATGAATGCTGTAACTGAGTGTTACTTATTCACGTGAACATTATGAATGTTCAGTACATTATTCAGTTGAACATTATGAATGTTCAACTTGGAATTAGCTAAAATATGTGGCAAATTTCCAAAGTTTACATTTAAGCATTGTTAGATTCAGTTTCATGTATGAATAGCAGTTGCTAATTCAAAAGACTTGTGCTGCATCCTTTATACATATATATGACTATTATTGTTTTAAAAATATAAAATATATATTACCTTATTTTATAAATAATTATTTTATATACAAAGATCAACAACACATTGAAATAAAACTCTGAACAGCTAAATATTTTTTGCATATATTAATAATTTATTGACATGTAGCAGTACTAAATATCCCCAGCATTATGTATTCCTTAGACATGACTTGGACATATTTCAATCTTAGGGTGCCAAAGATATTTTTAATACAGTTTATTGGGTTTGCATGGCAAGGTTTTGATATCAGGGTGACTAAAGGCATGAGTGAAGGTGCTAGAATGTTCCTCCATTCTTCCATGTCTGACTGAGCCAATGCCAGCTACAATACCTGTCACAAGCCAAGGTAGAGCCAATCAATGATGGTGCTAGTGCCTTTGAAATTACTTATTTAAGAAGGGAGGAAAAAAAACCTGCTGCACAAAAAGCAGCCAAAAGAGAGGAGTGAGAACATGTGAGAGAACAGCTCTGAAGACCACAAAGTCAGTGGAGAAGGAAGGGAAGGAGGAGCTGGGATTCCCCTGAAGCTTGTGATGAAAGCCAGGGTGAGGGATACTTGAAGAAGATACAAAGAGAATAGAGGAAAATCTTGGGGAGCCAGTAGCTGTGTGAGGACATCAATTTTTGTACAGTAAATGTAAATGACTGATGCTTTACAACAAAGCTTTGTTGGGATGCGGGCAACTGAAATGTATACAAAATGAAAAGTACGTGTTATTAAACAGATGAAAAAATAACAACAGGTTTTAACAAACATATGGGCTGCAGACTTGAGATTTCTTCTTGCAATTGAGAAAAGTACAAAAAATGTGAATGTGCATATAATAGTACTATTTATAAAGTATACCTCTTCACCGAGATTAACTTTGTGCCAAGAAAATTCAGAAGAGTTTTTGGCACTTTACGCTCTGTGAAGACAAAAATCTATTATAGTCTTTTCCAGTAGGGCAGCTAGAGATGATAGATGTGCTTCAATGTCACCAGGATAAATTTAATGGAACATCTGCACCTTAAAACATTTTTAAAATTTATTTTCAAATGTATCATATCCTCACGTGGTAAAACCTGCTTTCTGTGTAGATTTGAATATGAGAAGCTGTGGTTCATTTGCTTATATCATTATTGCCCTACTGGTTAAATAATCCAAAAAGCAATTGTGTTACTACAAAAGTGAATCACCCTCCAGAGGCTTTATATTCCACTGAGTACTAAGAAATTAATTTGAATGGGAATAGGAAAGACTGTGTAGGAGAGTAATAATAGAAATGATCGATAAGGTAAACCAAAAATAGAAGAGGCAGAACAATTAAACATTACTAGACATCAGAATTTATCATACATATAGTTAAAAAATCAATTGAGATGTCCTCATGCTTCACTGATTTGAATTCATTATTTGGTTAGGGTTTTTTTCTTATTAGAAAAAATATGCCTTCAAAATCAAGGTCTAACTTGTTTTAATTTCTGCAATTTTGTAGCTGCTCAGAAGCAAAACAGTGCTAGTGTAGATGTGGTATTTGTTGAGTAATACATGTTCTATTTTAAAGATTTGTAGACAGGGAGACCAGAAACCATATCAGCTGTAAAGAGACTAATGTAATCACACAAAGAGTTATCAACTTTATGAACTAGGAATCTTGACACTACTTGACACTCATTTTCAATTACCTATCTCTTATTCCACCAGTTGATTGAACAGCACTAGAAAATATCTAAAGTAAATGAATGGATTTTATGAACCCACTATGGCACAAGAAGCACACTTCAAGAAATTGACCCTTTTCACCACCAAGTTGCTCAGAGCCCCACCCAATCTGGCCTTGAACACTGCCAGGGATTTGGCATTCACAGCTTTTCTGCACTACCTATTCCAGTGCCTCCCCACCCCCACAGTAAAGAATTTTTTCCAATGTCTAACATAAACCTCCTTCAGCCCAAAGCCATTTTCTCTTGTCCTAGTATTACATGCCCTTGTACAGAAACCCTCTCCTGCTTTCTTGCAGGGCCTCTTCAGGTACTGTAAGGCTGCTATAAAGTCTCCTTGGAGTCTTCTCTTGGCCAGACTGAACAACCCAAGCTCTCTCAGCTTGTGGTCATGGGAGAGGCGTTCCAGCCCTGTGATCAATTTAATTGTCCTCCCCTGGACTTGTTCCAGCAGATCCATGTCTTCCTCAAGTTGGAGACCCCAGAGCTGGATGCAGCACTGCAAGTGGGGTCTCACCAGAGCAGAGCAGAGCAAAGGGGCAGACTCCACTCTGTCATCCTGCTGGCCACACTGCCTTTGATGCAGCCCAGGATATAATTTGCTTCCCAGGCTGTGGGCACACAATGAACTGCTAGTCCACAAACACCCCCAAGTTTTTCTTCTCAGGGCTGCCCTCAATCCATTTCTCACTCAGACTGTACTTATGCTTGGGATTGCACCAACTCTGCTGCAAGACCTTGCACTTTACTTTGTTGAACTTCATGAGATTTGCATGGGCCCATCTCTGAAGCCTGTCACAGTCCCTCTGGATGGCGTTCCTTCCCTCCAGCATGTCAACCATACCACATAGCTTGGTGCTGTTGACAAACTTGTTGAGGGTGCACTCCATCACCCTATCCGTGTTGCCAAGAACAGCGCTGGTCACAATATGTGTTATGAAAGAACATATTCTTAGACCTGCATATTTATTGGGGATAATGGATTTCTTTTAGAATCATTGTTACAGCATTGTTATATTAGGAAGTGAGAGAAGTTTCTCACAGTTTCACCAATCACACAGTGAACCAAAGAATCAAACCAACTAATTCAATTGACAAACCAACTAACTAGCAGAAAAAAAGGTATAATTACTTCCTGTCTAAATCTGATAACTTGTTTCTAAACCAGAAAGGTCTTGAAGGACCAAATAAAAAGGTTGGGGTACTTCCTCTACTGCATTTAATTTTGGAAATAAATCATACCTACTTTTCAGCTTGACCTATCTTTTATATCAGATAGGTGTAACAACCTTTATTCTTTTTCAATCTTATAATATTGATGGGTGAAAATGTCATTTAACACATTTGAATATTTACATTTTTCAAACCACTATTTTTTAAATCTGTTTTTCTACCAGCTGGATGGCATTCAGATCCCTCAACAATTCTTGCTAGCATTCCCCTGACCAGTGCAACACAGAATCTTTTTTACAGACATCTATCCAACAAATATGGTCATTTTTTTTCTTATTCCTATAATTTTACTATGGCCACTTAGTTTACCTTGGAGTTCACAAGTTTTGTCCATTTTTTCCCCCACTACTCTACCCACTCGACAGAGAAAAAATAAAAAAAGGTTTCACAGCAGTTCTATTTAGAAGTGAAATTAATTCCTGAACATACTGATAATGCAATGTGCAAAACTACTACTTTTTTTCAGTTGAATTGTTGTATTTTGCTTTTATTTTCTTCCCTCACTGTATGCCTGTTGGACTACCAGCAGACACAGAAAACCAAGTCAAATGTCATGATTTAATAGGAAAAGAATATCAGGCAACATCACTAAGTCTCTGAATAAACATCAATATATCATTATTCACTCATGGCTCACATGTTTCTTGAACAGGAAAAGTGGAAAAACAAAATTAAGACATGGGCATAATCAAAGTTATGGGATGGTTTGTCTGAGGAGAAAATAGATGAAGATTCTTCACACTTATGAAGACCCAGATGAGACAAGATATGCAGCAGGCTTTTCAAACTGTAAGTGGCTTCCAGGTCACTTTTGATGATATTTAAACCTTACATCAAAATAGTTACACACAATTCATTAAATTTAAGCACTTTGAAGGATGCTTATATGACAGAACTACTGTTTTAATTACCTGTGAGGTTCATAGTATTTCTCTCCCGACTCCTCTCTGATCCATGGTCATTTATATTAAGTCGGGAGCATTTTTCTCACCTGAACTTTACCAAGATCTGTTGAGCTATCTACTCAAACCTAGCCTTAATGTGTGGTCCAGTAGATAATTTCCAGAAAGGATTTAAAATTATTCCATTGAGTTGCTCTGGCCAAGTGTGCTATTCTGACTAAACTGTGCGGAGGGTTTGTGTTTCTACCTTTCTACAAGCTAACATTATAGACAGTACTCAAAATCCAGAAAGAAAACATTAAACCTCCTGCACCTCTATCTGCTGGTTCAATCCTATCTACCCTGCCAAATTAGAACAGACTGATGCACTGAGATGAATTAGACCTCAGTTTTAAGTGTTCCCACCAAGATCCATGGAAGCACTTCCTTCATTCTGAGCTATCCTGAAATCAACATAAAAGGTTATCTTCCATCACCATGAATACTTTCAACCATTCATACGCCTGCCTATTCAGAAACGCATCTATCTTGAAAGCACGTGCTGCAAAAAGCTCCAGAGATGGCAGTACGAAGAGAAAAAGTCACTATACGTGTGGGTTTGTATTTGTGTGTTCAGCAATTATTGCCTAATTTCTTTGGCATGTGCACACTGATAGCCCCTCACAGTATTAGCCTTTTCAAATGGATAAATCTGTTTGAAATGGATTAGCCCTCTTACTTCCCTGTGCAAGACTAATGGTACTGATACAAATGTAAATTAGCTCTTTTCTGTTACACATCACATTCAAAGCAAATGCTTGCATTACAAAGGATATTGATTTGCTCTGAAGGTGTAAAGAGGTTCAGTGGCACAAAATTCTGATCAACACTTGCTGCCATCTTCTGGTTTCCTAAAAATCCACAAAAAGTACTTCTCTTCAAACCCAAATACTTCTTTGGTACAAAGACAAAATTAAATGCTACTAATCTACGTACCAATTTCCTAAAAACATTCATATCTCACAGGTACAATTCTACAAAAAACATACATTAAGTTTTGACAACAGCAACAAAAAAGGAATTAGGGAAAAATACTGATAATGCATATTTTGCATAGATGCATAGATGCAAGAGATGTTGCATAGATGCAATGTTGCATAGATGTTAAAAAGAATACATTTGGTAAGCTTTGAGTGACAGATATGCTTTACTATATAATGCCATTTATGATACACATGTATAGTCTTTCTAATATATAATATGGACAGGTAATTTAAATTTGTATAAAAACTAGATTCAGCAACAAAACCACCAAAACAAAGTAAAACACATTTTGGGTTTAAGCACTTTTGACATGCAGAGCACAGCATACTTTTGGACACTGAAGGTCAACCTTAGTGCAGTACTAGGAGCATTGGAAGGGGAAATCTGGAGAATTCTAAAGCAGCTTCCAAGGGCCAAATTAACTAGAATTGAGCAGGGGCATGAAATGGGAGACAAGGCCTTAAATTCTAAATTGACAAGGCCCTAAATTGAGGTTCAAAACATCAGAAAACATGAAATGGGAGTACAAAACAATGACACAAGGGCTTGCCAGCTAATTATAAATAAGCTACACATGCAAATAGACTAGGACCTTTATTTCTAGAAAATAGATTAATTAATGTGCATATACAACCAAGTTAGTGGTCTGGTAATCCAAAATGCATGCATGATAACATACCACTATTTATAAGCATATAATTTTCTTTAGCATTGTGACCCCTTAAAGCCTACCCTATTCAGTTTGAAAACAATGTTTTCAATAAATCGCCTTTATGATGGGATAGGAGTGTCGTATTGGATGGTTACAGGCAGGACAGAAGAGGCTGGGAGGTGGCATTCTATGTAATGACAATAATAGAATCTATGAAGCTTACAGATGGCAGTGGCACAGATGAGAGACACTAGCTAAAATCAAGGGATTAACAAATAGTGTGGATGTCATTGTGGGCGTCTGCTACTGACTTCCCAGCCAGGATGATAATGCTGACAAATTACTCTCTGAGGAGCTAAAGGACACTTTGAAGTCAACTGCCCTTGTCCTTATGGTGGACCTCAACTTACCAGAAATCAACTGGGAGCATCACACAGATGGTACAATCCAGGTACAATCCACAGATGGTACAATAAAAAACCTGTGCAAAAACTTTACGAAAGAGGTTCTGAGCCAGCTGACCCAGAATCAGAGAATCACAGAATCAGAGAATATGCTGGATTAGAAGGCACCCATCAGGATCATCAAGACCAACTCCTGACCCTATGCACGACACCCCAAGAATCACACCATGTGCCTGAGAGCTTTGTACAAGCACTTCTTAACACAGAGAGGCTTGGTGCTGTGACCACTACACTGGGGAGCCTGCTCCAGTGCTCAAGCATCCACTGGGTGGAGAATCTTTTCCTAATATCCAACCTAAACTCCCCCGATTCAGCTTTGTGCCATTTCCTTGAGTCCTTTCATTAGTCACAGAGGGAAGAGATCAATGTCTGCACCTCCTCTTCCCCTCATGGGGCAGTTGCAGGCTACAATGAGGTCTGTCCTCAGTCTCCTCCGGGCTGAACAGACCAAGTGACCTCAACCACTCCTCATACTAGCCTCCCCTCAAGGTCCTTCACCATCTTTGGTCCTTCTTTGGATGCTCTCTAACAGTTTAACATCTTATATTGCAGTGCTCAAACCAGCCCCCAGCACTCAAGGTGAGGCTGCCCCAGCTCAGAGCAGAGCAGGACAATCCCCTCCCTTGCCCAGCTGTGATGCTGTGCCTGATGCCCCTCAGGACAGGGTTGGCCCTCCTGGCTGCCAGGGCACTGCTGACCCATGTTCAACTTTCTTTGAAATAGGACCCCCAGGTCCCTTACTGCAGGGCTGCTGTCTCATTCCCCACTCTGTCTGTACATCCAGGGTTGCCCCATCCCAGATGCAGAATCTGTCCTTTTCCCTTGCTGAACTTCATATGGCTAGTGATCACCCAGCCCTCTAATTTGTCAAGGTCTCTCTGAAGGGCCATTGGAGTACAAGAGCCCGTACAACCATTTTTACAAAAAAGCTCATACAGAGGAACTACAGGATTGAGATTTGCCATTTGAGCTGAGCAGTCCAAGTATCTTCATTTAGAAACATGGTTCACATTCAGATGTTACTTTGAAGAACGGTTTTGCAAGGGTTTGTCTTCAGGGACTCTCCAGAGACTACAGTATCCATGATTTTTCAAAAGGGGACACAAATATGTCATTAGTCCCTAGGATGTCTAGGAATTATTTTTAGTATCTACATTGTCTTACTTATCCTGTAGACAGAGATAAACATGCAAGAATGTCTTTGCAGTAAGTTCTGTCTTCTCTTTTACATGTGGTACCTAAGAATAAACAACATGGGAAAATCATACCGTCTTTATCTAATTCCATATAGATGACACCCATTCAATGCTAGATGATTGCTGGGTTGCCGAGGGTGCTTTCCAAATACCAATTCCACTGCAACAATCCAAGGCCAACTCCAAATGCAACTACCTTTGTATTGTGAGAATTCACATTTTCTATGTGCACCTCATTTAAAAAGGGACATAATTTTAAATTATTAACTGTAACTCTTTTTTGAATATAAACTATCATAAAATCCTTGAGCCTATCAATCCAACACTATGTGTGTTGAAAACAGCACAGAAATCTGTGTACAGCCACCAGATGGTGCCATCTCCACTCCAAGTGTCCTTCACAGAACCAGTAAAACGAATAATTTGCTCTGACTCCTGCAATCATTTTGTAAAAAACAAAATGCCAACTTCAAGATCCAGAGTCTCCATTATGGCTAAGACTTCTCACTAGCATGTAAGCTTTGCCACTCTCTTTTCTGCAAAACAGTCTCAGCAATGCACACTTCATAATAAAGAGTCGTATTTCTGGTTTGGTGAGCTGGTTTTGGCTGAGATAATTTTCTTCACAGTAGCTAGTATAGGGTTATGTTTTAGATCTGTGCTGGAAACATTGTTGCTAACTCAGGGATGTTTACTGCCAAGCAGTGCTTACACAGCGTCAAGACCTTTTCTGCTCCTCACAGCAGCCCAGGAGTATGTGGGCTGGGGAGGCACAAGGAGCTGGGAGAGGACACAGCCTGGACAACTGAAACCAACAGAGCAAAGGGATATTCCAGACCATTTGCTGTGGGGAAAGAAGGAAGAAGGGGGGACTTTCAGAGTGGTATCATTTGTCTTCCCATGCCACAGTTATGTGTGATGGAGCCCTGTCTTCCTGGAGGTGGCTGAACACCTGCCTGTCCATGGGTAGTGATGAATTAATTCCTTGTTTCGCTTTGCTTGTGTGCGTGGTTTGTGCTTTACCTATTAAACTGTCTTTACTTCAGCTCATTGGTTTTCTCACTTGCGATTCTCTCCTTCATCCTGTGGCAGGGCAGTGACTGAGCAGGTGGGTGGTGCTTATTTGCCAGCTGGGATTAAACCTTGATGTTTGGTCAACTGAAAGACGTGAAAAATATTTAGCCATATGCTGGCCTTCAGATCTGACACCACACACTTATCTCCTCTCTTGTCTCTCTTCCTACTTTCCCCCATCAAGAATGCATTTAGCAGACTCAAGAGTCTTACAGATCAAAACTAGCATGCAGACTACTGGTTGACTACTGCTACTACCAACCTTGATCATTACCAGTGTGCAACTGCATTAGCACAATGATATCACCTAACTGAGGTTCAGTAGCACAACTGAAGTGGGAATGCAGTATAGAAGTGCAGGCTTCATTGAAGAGCAGTGCTTAGTGTCTAATTAAAACACAAATAAGATGTTCACTAATTATATATCATGTACGAACAGAGGCAAAGTTCCACACATTGAGCAGGATATGCAGCATGTTGTGGGTATTAATGCAGCATATTATGGGTATTTGTCTGTGTAGCACAGCAGGAATGTACACTGGGGTTGAATACACGGAGCTGTATTATAATAAAAAAATAAGAAGATGAGGATGGCCAGTAAGTTCTACGAACTGATTTCTCAAAACTAAGGAAATAACATATACCTGCCCTTTGTGTCAAAAAGAGGTCTGTATCATGCAAAATACCAGGTAGTGTGTCCTGAGCAGTTCTGTCAATTGTATCTGTATCCTCTGAGTAATTTTATTTACACATTCTCTTGTGCAAATTTGTCATGTCAAATACAGATTACTTGTATTTTTAGTACTCAGAGTTGCCCTATTGGGGTCCTAATGCCATTTCTACTGGAATAAGTGGCAACATATCTGTTTACTTTGCTAATAAGGGGATCACTTGGAATGACACCTAATACCGCTCTTTCAAAAACAGACAATAAAACAAATGCTACGGCAAAACTTTACTGTTTGGGAACTTCAGAGTATGTGTGATGGAGGTGCCAGGGAAGTGCCACTTTTAAGGTGGATTGCTAAAGCTGCTGCCTTCTTTTCTATGTTTCTTTTTTTCAATGGGAACTCTTTAGAGTTGTTCTTTCCCCATATTTTATCTACACTGGAAAAGTAAGGATCAGAATAGAGCTCTCAAAATCCTATGAGAAATACAGTAGGAATAGGTTTGATATGGGTCTAACAATTCAAAGGATGAAAGGTCTCAACATTTCAAGTGCTCTAATACTGAAGCAACTGCTGTACTATGTGTGTTCAAACTGAGTAGTTGTTTCACTCATTCCCTTTTCACTGTCAACTCCAATTATTTTAAGAGTTAAGCTTCAGTGAAACTGCATACTTAAAAAGTATGTAAAAAATGCTTTGGTAGGCTTCAGTAATGAATGATCTAGAAAAGTAGTGGAGCAAGAACTAAGGGTGGAGACACAATCTCTCAAATGGTATAAAACAAAGAAGGGATCCTTTATCTATGAATTTTTTTAGATAGAATAATGGTTTTCTTTACATATAAATATATAAAGCTGTAAATCCTTTTAAACCCATTTGATGGAAAAAAATTAATGCTGTTACTAAAAAAGCATCAAAAGTTTTTGTCTGTCTGAAACCATAATCCATGGATTTGGAATTGTACATCAGCATGGTTTTTTAATTAATTGAAAAAAAACCAACCCAACTATATGTCTGTAGGACATCTCCATACGGTCTCAGTCTCCATTTAGATTTTTTTCTCCCTTTTGCAGGCTCTTAATTTACAACAATTCTACATAATTTCCTCAAACAAAAACATCTCTCCTTCTCTCACTTGCAAACCCTGGATATATGCCTACTCTGAGAAGGATTGATAAACTGCAAAATCTATGAATACTGCTTGTGTGGGAAGATGATGGGGTAAAAAGATAATAGTATGGAAAGCAGAGAGGAAAATACAGTTGCTATTCCCTGGATGGAATGCGGCATACATACCTGACCTCCCACACACAACAGTTTCAGGGGAACTAAAGGAAGGGTGGAGTGGGACACCATGATCAGGCTCTGTTGACACCCTTGCAGAGGAGGGAGGAACTTGGTGGTACTTTCTAGCTGATAAGCTGCACAGCAGCTGAAAACCAAGTGAGATAAAGAAACATGTCCTGCTGTTGAATCAGCAACTGTGGTGAATTCACTCTCCTTGGACGGACACATATCCTTGTTCCAAGGTTATATCTTGTACTATACTGAGATATCTGCTGCTGAGGAACAGCCTGTTTTGTCTACTGCCATGTTAGACTACAATGTTGTTCAAAGCTTGATGATCAGGGTCTTCTCAGTGACAGTATTAACAAGGCTACTGGACTTCTAAAGTTTCTATTTTACCAAATGACTGAATGCACTCCTTTGATGATGACAAGAAGAATATAATTACTCTCTAGTTTGTTCCTTGAACTGCAAAAACTGGCTTTAAAATTTAGCTGAAGTATTTTATTGATAAGAAGACCCTGGAGTTTTTACTGCATAGCATGAGCAGGAAAAAAATTCTGATTTTGTCTTTGGGTTTCAATTTAAGCAGTTCGTGCTCAGTAAGACTGACTTACTAAAATTACTACATGTTTCAGCAGTAAATATATTGCTGCATGTGTAATTGAAGGATTGTACAACTTACACATTTCACCTTGTCTTGAGGAAAAGTTTGTGTAAGCAGAGTAAACATTCCATCATGATTCAGCTGATTCTGAAGGAGATTCAAAACCAGGTGACTCTGAAAGATTTAGGAAATAAGGCACCCCTGTAGTGTGTGGTTTTGCTGCAGTTATATTCTAAAATTCTCCAAGAAATCGCTCAAAAATTTTGAAAGCCCTGTAAGATTAGGCTTTTGGGATTTTGGGGACACAATAAGGAGGTTCACAGTTCCTCCTGCTCTATTCACTGCATTTTGTGCTTCTTTGAATTAAAACCATTTTGAAAGCACTATCTGCAACATGGAAGAAGCAAGGATAAGAACACTCATATTTATGAACATGAAAATGCATAGAACCATCGCAGTATGCCTAAAGTTATGTAACTTCATCAGATACTGGAAATTAGAAGGTTTTGAGGAGAGTAAAACCAAGGAGAAACATCTTTTACACTGGATTCTATTTTTTTTTTTCTTTTTTAATGAGCAAATCTACTTTCCTGAATTCTAATTAGTGGCTGAGAAAGATGCTTGTAATTGTCCTGAAGTGAGGACAACATATACCCTGAAGATGACCGGCCATCCTGGCAGACCTGTGAGGTTCTGAGTCACCTCAGTAGAAGTCTTAGCAGCCTTCACAGAGAGGACAGCAGAAAGCTGAGATGGAATCCCTCACTGTCTCAGAGAGGTCTGTGGCCTCCAGGCTCAGCTTGCAGAAATTCTATGAGCAGGGAACCCAGAAACTTGGTTGCTAATGTCTAGCCACATGTTAAACAGCTTTGTTACAGGTGTAAAGTGCCATCAAGCACTTTAGAAGCTTTGGTTACAAAAATGGGAAAAGCAAAGTTACTAATTGATTTCAACGGAGACTGTAGGAATGTACAGGATAAGAGTTCAAGTGGAAAAACTGCTGTCCAGTTGCCTCTGATTGTCATGTTGGCTCTGATTGTGTCGTGTATGTAGACAGAGTTCCCGAATTTTGTGGAAATGCCAGGGTCAAACCCTGGCTCATGGGACTGGATGGATGCCACCCAGATGGCCCACTATTTGATGCACTCTGTTCCTTACTTCTCAGATGCTTCTCAGCCTGGGCTTGAAATTACACTACTCCTGCCAGTGCTAGTGAGGTGTGGGACATGAAGAGGAATGAATGGGAAAAAGATGGAACCCTGTGCCTTGATGAGTCTGTAAATGTTAAGGATTTCAAAGTAGGTAAGAGTCAGCAGTAGGAAATACATGCTTATCTGTGATCACCTACTCTAGGCCTAGCAGTTCAGCAGCAGTAAGTAGTTTTTCTCAGGTGGAGAGCTTCAAGCCTTGCTGATTGCTGTGGAAGATTCACCCACACTTTATGGATTAAAAAAATCCATCATACCACGAAATTTTCTTTGCAATAAAAAAATAAAACCTGAATCACTGTGATCAAAAGAAATCGCACTTGACCTAGGACACTCATGCTCCCCTGACTTCAGAAAGCCTTCTCCAGGATATTTGAACAAATATCCTGGAGAAATAGAAGACAAAGAAATTTTACCCATGCCCTAAGGAGCTGTAGACTTACAAAATAAAGTTACTTTGGAAAACTGACTGGTAGAAGATAATCCTGAAGATGCATAGTGTCTAAGCCCAATTTTGGAATAGTAAATGGACAGGAGTAGATTTAAAATTCAGCTTTTCTACAACTAAATAGGAAGATATGTGCTTTGAGTCACAAAATAAAGCCTTGTATTCACACTTTTCTCTAAAGATAGCTTATAAGAAATATGTCTGGCTTTGTGTAAGAAATTTATAGAAAGCCAGGTAGAGATTCTATAGAGATTCTCATGTATGTGTATTAGTGCATGGAAACAGTTACATTTGGCGTGCACAAGCTGCTGATCACATTCTGGTCCAATTAATTATTCCAATTAATCTCTTTCTAATGTAGTTGTGGGTTGTGGGTTTTTTTGTGTGTGCATATGGGTTTTTTTGTGTTTGGTTTTTTTATTTTTTAATTTTTTTGGCATTACTGCTGTTTTTCAGTAGAAAAAGATGCTAAACCCAAGAACTGAAAATGCTGGGATTGTTTTTCCAAATAATACAAAGTAACTTCAGAGGAACCTAAGCCTCAATAAGACTGTGCATTTTATATCTTCTGTTATCAATCTTCAGTATCACTCTTCCCCCTTTCTTGTGTTAATAAAGAACAATATAATCCCTGATAAAAAAGTATTTCTTTATATCAAGATACTTCTTAACAAATTATTTTATTCTGCATATTGGGTGGATGCAAGGCATTGTTGGTGTGGCAGGTTGTGGTAAGCCGGCTTATAAATCCCATAGTGAAAGGAAATGTCAGAAGTGCTAGGCAGTATTCTTTTATTTCTGTAAAAAAGAATGAAAAAGTGTATAATATCTGGCAGCTTTCTCATTTTCTCAATGGTTTAATTTTTTATATTGAATACAAAGGTTCAGCAACACTACAGAAGGTGTGTAGGAAGTCCAGCAGCACACTTCAGTGAAGCCACCTGCTGTCCAGGGCCTTTGGTCCTAGCAGTGAAAGTCTTTGGCATCGGGAGTGTGACTGTCAGGCAGTCAGAGAGCCTTGTGAATGGTCAGACATGGAAGTTTCCTTAAAAAACCTTGTGACTGCAGGAGTCCTCAGCATAGCCACTCAGGGCAAACATGGCCCAGTTATTTCCATGCAATTCAGCTGACACCCAAGCCAGAAAACCCCCTGGGAGTCAAGCTCTTTGCAGAGATAAATTCAGTTCAGTTTGTTTTAGTCATTATGCCAGTAATAGCTTAGCCATTTTTGAACAGCTCAAGACATGCAGTAATTTCTATATTTGCCTAGCCTGGGGAAGAGAAAAATACTCAAAAAACTGTTATGGATATGCCACATTTAAATCCCTTGGACAAACTGATGGGTTCAGTGGAGAGCAAAAAGATGATTACAGGATTGGAGTACCTATCTTAGGTTGAGGGAGTCTGGCCTGTTCAACTTCGAGAAGAACTGAGAGGAGACCTAAACAATGTCTGTGAGTATCTGAAGGAAGGGTGTCAGGAAGGCGGATCCAGACTCTGCTCAGCAGTGCCGAGCACTAGCACAAGAGTCAATAGGCAGAAACGGATGCAAAGGAAGCTCCACCTATACATGAGGAATAGCTCATTTACTGTGCAGTGACCGAGCACTGAGCAGGTTCCCCAGAGAGGTTGTTGAGTCTCCCTAAGTAGCGATATTCAAGAACAACCTGTTTGCAATGCTGTGCCATTTGCTCTGGGGTGACCCTGCTTGAGCAGGGAGATTGGACCAGATGATCCCCTGCGGTCCCTTCCAACCTGACTCATTCCGTGACAACCCGTACCTTTACGAGAGCGGGCAGCCAGCGCGAGTAAGAAGCGGCTCTAGGAGGGCAAGGCCCGCGGCCGGCGGAGCTGCACAACCCCCGCCGGCTGCCGTAGCCTCGGACAAGCCGCGCCCCTTCCTCGCCGCGCCCGCCGCCGGGAGGGGCGGGGGGACACGGCTGCACCGCCCCCTCGAGCCGCGGGGCGGGGCGGACCGGCGGGGAGCGGCCGGAGCCGAGGCGGCGGCGCTGCTGCCGGGCGGCGGCGGCCGGTGGGCAGGATGGTGTTTGAGTCCCTGGTCGTGGACGTCCTGAACCGTTTCCTTGGCGACTACGTGGTGAACCTGGACAGCTCCCAGCTGAAGCTGGGCATCTGGGGAGGTACGGGCCTGGCGCGCCGCGGGGGAGCCGCCCGCCTGCCCTCAGGCCGCCGCGTGCCTTCCTGCCTGGCCGGCTCGCCCTGCCGCCCGCTCAAGGGAGGAGGCCGGGGCGGCGTCCCCTGGGCGCTGCTGGGCCGGGCCGGGCCAGGCCACCGGCCCAGCCGACAGCTCTGCCGCCTCTCCACCTGCCCGGCCGCTTAAAAATAGCCGCGGGGGCGGTCAGGCGGGCGGGCTGGGAGGTGGTGTCCGCGGAGCAGCCGGCTGCGGCAGCGCGGGGCGGTGGCGGCGGAGCGGGAGGAGCTGCAGAACGGGGGCAAGAGAAACCGAGCGAAGTGCTGGAGGCGCACGAACGGCCGCTTCTGTTTTGTTTTTCCATATGGAGCCGCCCGTGCTGTCTCCTAAATGGGGATGGACCTTGGCTGGCCGCGGGGTCTCTGGTGCTTGCAGAAAGTTTGGGAGTTGGCGGGCGAGCAGGTTGGAGGCGGGAGCCTGACCTGGTTCTGGGAATGCGAAACTGAACTGGTTTACGGGCGTTTTCCACGCCCGGAAATAAACCGTGCATAAACGCCAAGGGTTCTGACGGCGTTTAAGTGCTTGTGGGGGTGAGTGGCCTCTCCGCGAACGACAGTGACATCCCTTGCGTTCTTGGCGCTGCCATCTGTAGGTCTCGAATACTTGTTATTTTTAGCCTTAAAGAACCAGGAGTGGATACAGCCTTAGGTGTTAGCAAAGGCGGTGCCTAGCTGTATTAGGCGGGGTAAGCAGTGGTCTGTAGAATTAAATGAACATGCTAGTTCTGAAAGCAGTAAAGTGTTCTGTTTGAATGTGCACTCCTGAGTTACCCTTAGTAAGGTACCTACAAGAAAACAGCACCAAAGGTCTGTCAGATACAGACCATGAACGGATGCCTGTGATCAGTGCTGGCTCAGTTTTGAATGTGCATCCCAGGTGTCTACAGCATCAGCAAAAGCAAAACACAGAGGTTCAGGGTTTTTTTACAGATGCATTCATACAGTAGGTGTGAAACATCCTCGAGGTAATTGCCTACCTCAATTCCATTCCTAGGTACTCATATACATTAACCAGATTTTGCAAGCTTCTCCTGGAGCTTTTTGCATCGTGGACATTTTTGTTTTCATGCTTGTTTTCTGAAATGGCATCCTTATTTAGTTTTATCTTTGCAGTTGTTTTCTTCAGTTAGTCAAGGCGTTCATAGCATCTTTGTAAAGTTCAGTCTCTGAAAGGAGTCTTAGCAACAGCACATGTAACTGCTGGACACCATGTATTAGTCATTCACCTGTAGCAGTGAGGCTTAATATTGCATATCTCTTACTGGTTAGGTGAGCCTTATTTGCAAGGTTTGGCTAATTGCACCTTTCAGCAGAGCTGTGTCAAGCTAATTGCTTGATTTGTGTACTGGAGTTACCAAAGTTTCTTCTTTCTGTTCAATGAAGACAGAATATTTAATGAAAAATATGAAACATTGTAAATGTTTTGGGCAATGTTTGTACATTCCAAAAAAGGTAAAAGCTTCTTTTTCCCAGTTCTCTAAGTTGCTGATGGTTAGTCATGGCAGCTTATGCCTCTGTGAAGCAACTATTAACAGATTAGATGCATATTGTCTCAATTAAAAAAAACTAAAAAAAACCCCAAACCAAACAATCCAACCCAAACAAAAACTAAAAAAAACTCCTCAATTTTACTTTGAAGTTTTGATGTTCAGCTGTCATATTTTTCCATGTCTATGGAACTTAATTTTATTTTTTATTACTTCATCTTCAAGAGGTTCTTGTATTTTAGAGGCTTTAGTATAATTTAATTTAAACTGAATATCTCGTTTCTCAAGTGCCTATGTATTAGAATAAAATTATTTTTTCTCTACATAGCCTGTTGACTTGTTTATAGTGTATACTGATACATGGAGCTACCAATGTCTTGCTATAAAAGGCTCAGAAATGCTGTGTTGTGTTGGTGAGGCATCACCTGTGGAGTTTTTTCCTGGTCTACCACATGATGCTAGTTTTTGACTTAAATTGTGTTTAATGGTCTGTACACCTGCAATATTTCTTTTAATTCAAATATCTCAAAGGACCTAGATGTTGCATTCTGCTGTGTAAAAGGCAGCAACTATTAGTAGTAACAGCAGTAGAAAAAGTAGAATACGTTAATATGAAGTGCATCGTTAATTAGCAGATCCCTAGACTCACAGTATACCTAAAGTCTATGGATAATTTTTTTAGCTTGCTAATTACTAAAATTTTGTAACTTAGGTATTTTTTTAAAAAGTACTATTTTTGCCTTCATATCTTGTGTAAACTTAATAGCTTTTCATGCTTGTCTGTGTGCTCTGGAAGCATTTCCATTACAGCTATGTATTTTCTTACAGTGTTTGCCTTTGTGTCTTGATAAGATTGCTAAATTTTACATAATTCATGTACTATTGAAATTAAATTGTCCTAAATCCATCAAATTAAAGGAAAGAAAGAAAAAAAAAAAAGGGGAAGTTGTTTGGGTTTTTTTTCCCCCTGTAACAAATCACCACTGATTTTTGGATGCTAGAGCACTGTGCAAACTATATATATAGAGAGAGAGAAAGAGAGAGAGAGAAAGAGAGAGAGAGAATCTTATATTTTAAAAGGCATGTATTTTTTTGCCTCTGAATGATGAAAACCCGGAGTGGTTTATATTAAAACGCTGTAGGGAACAAATTGTGGCCTTGTGGTTTTTAATAGCTAGCCTGTTTGAATAAAGGCTAGTAACCTGTTCATAGACTGAATCTATGTATAAAACCCAATTTTATGTAGTTTCAGCCTCTGTAAATTCAGAGCTTTATTAATGACTTTTAATGATCATGCTTAATATTAACCTTGGTTTTGATAAATGAGGGAATTCATCCTGCACTATTAAATCTGTTCCATGTTCAATCTGTGTCGTAAAGTTGTTTGATGATGCTGCTCCAGAAAATGCATGAACACGTTAATAATTACAGTAGTGATTTTATTTTTTTTTCTTGTTAAAAACCCTTCAGATTGAAGGGTAAAAATATGGACTATCTCAATATTGAAAAAAGATGTGCTATCTGAAAACAATAATGGCTGAGAATGTTGCAAGAGCTGAATGATCTGAAATATAAAGGGCAGTGCAGAATGTTTAAGGTAGCTTAGCCTACACAGGTATAAAAGCTAATTTGAATGTGTAAAGCCAACACTGGAAAAGCCGAGGCTTAGAAAAAAGTGAAAAGGGAAAAAATCATATGCCTAAGGAACTCCACTAATATGAAGCAAGGTAAAGACTACTGTGTTAGGCAGCCATCAGAGAAAGCTATTGGATAGCTGATACTGGGAAGGACACCTCTTTTTTTTGGTGTTCACTAAGAAAGATAGTTTCAATGAACTGTGCTAACAAGTGCACAAGTACTTGGCTTAGATAAACAAAAGGTGAATTAGATATTTTTGAATGCTCTAGACCTGGTCAAGTTAAAATACTTGAAAAGATGCTTGCAGCAATGTGAGATGTATGCAGTTATCAGTTACCTTTGACAAGAAGTGAAATGCCAGTGACATATCCAGTACTGAGAGACCAAACAATTGTTTTATTACAGTTCATGATGCTATTTTTCAGTGTTTTTGTCAGACCCTCTGTACTGCCCTTTAAAAAACTTAAATTTTGGTTGACTTGGCACACTTGCATGTTAGGTAATGTCTCAAGCATGTCTTACTGAACACAACTTATTATTTGAGTAGCTGGTGTGTCTTTTTGGGGTAGCTGGGTTAGTAAGATGATATAGACAGATAATTGGCATGTTTATGAGCACACAAACACTTTTTTTTTTTTTGCTACAACTATTATTATAATGAAGGACAACTACTTTTGTTTATTTTGCCCTGTCTAGGTAGAGCAGGTACAATGTCCTACATAACCGTAATTTGAATTCACTTGAGGGATACATAATGTCTAGTAGTTTTTACTGTCTTTCATGATCCATTTTACAATAGATGTCAATAGATGAGGTATTCGGCAGACACTGATCCTCAAAGGCTTGCAGCTTGTCTCTAGAGGGTATGCTTAAACAGAAATAATTAACAGCACAAACTGAGGTGGGAAATGACTAGCAAAAGCAGCTGTTTGTGTTAAGTGATCAGAGGTATTCACAAGCTGACAATGTTTTTGGAAAAAAGCAGAAATTTTGTTGAAATATTTGAACAGGAGTGTTGGATACTGATCAGATACTAGCTAAGGTATTTGCATTTTCTGATCTTTCCTCTCTCTCTTGTCTGTGTTCCTTCCCCTGCCCTTTAATCTAAAGACAGCAGAGAGTGATCAGTTAGGTAAAATCTCCAGGATTTTTATGTAGATTAATTTTCTTCCCCTCCTTTATCTTTTGTTTACAACCATAACAAAATTTCTGTTAGGCCTCTTTGGTGAAGTAGTTTACTAGATCTCTTTTTGCAAGCTGAATCCTTGGTAGTAGATGTTAGTCCATGCATTTAAATTAATGAAGTTATTTTGAGTATCTAAAATTAAAATGATAAAGCTATTTTTCTAGAATTTTGACAGCTGTTTTATTTTGTTGAGTTATTCACATTGTCCAGAGATCACTAAATCTAAAAGTTTGCTTTATAAAGTAGCCTAAATAAATTCTAGACTTTTCTGTAGATATTTATAACTGTTCTGGATTTTATTATTGTTTTGGCTTGCAGCCTGCATGTTTAACCCTAAGTATTTATACAACTCCAACTACTTGTACATACAGTTTCTAAGGTTGCTTAGTTGGGTCATTTTTAATCATGCATTGGATGCATTTCTGACATCAAAACATTTAGTTGCTCCCAACAGGGGGACACCAGCCCTGCCAAAAAAAACCAACCAACCATCACCAAAACTGATAATCAAATCTTGATGTATTTTCTGATTTTTGCAGTTAAAATCTACTGTCAATAATCCGAGGCTAATTCATTAACTGTTTTACATCCTGTAACTAGCATTTATTCCCTGGTTTTCCTGCTTCTCTTTGTGGGGGCTTCTGGTTTTTTTGCCTCCAATCCCCAACAGAATGGTAAGGGTTTATGGTAATGTACTTAGATCTACATTTCATTGCAAGAGAAATGGCTGCATGTGGTAGAGACTAAATTTTGGTAACGAAGGAGAATACTGCCATGGTCAATAACAACATTTCAAATCCTGAGCATCAGAGTTGGTTGCAAGCTTTGCAAGTGTGGTGGCTTTGGAAATATTTCCTATTTACTGCAGGAATATTTAGTCAGTGTCTTGGGCTCTCTCTCAAGTACAGGAAAAAGAAAGATTATATCAATACACAAAATCTAGTGCCTCTTTAGTAGACATTTGTATGCTTTGATGGTCCACTCGCTGTGATCAGACCATAACAAGGTTCTTGTAAGTAAACTGTTATATTTTATTGAACATGTTTCAGTAATTTTATATTGAAATTCAGATGCCTGGGGTTCTACTAATTTCTTCTGGCGATTCTGAAGTAAAATATCAAACTTTTTGATTGTAAAATCATGTGATTGTAAAACCAAGTGATTTTTTTTAAATTGTAAAATCATAAGCAAAACCAGTGAAGAATTATGTACCTCACTTCCAAATCCCAGCATTTAATGTAGAACTTTCAAAAGCTTCCTGTTTGAAACATTATTGATTGATCTGTTTATTATCTGCCATTATAATGTGCTCAAGTAAAATGAGAAATAGTTCTGCCATCATGAAACATTGTTTGTAAATGTTTAAAATAATCCTTACTCACTTCGCAGTATTTTGTTTTTGGAAGCATCTGGGTGGCCAAATTATTGTAGCTTGAGTTATTGTGCCTCTGCGGAACTGTGGCATGTGTTGGACTCTTGATAAATGAGAGGGAATGTTTACATAGCCATCAGTGAAAATGAAGAAACTCAACCCAGTTAAACTGTTTCATGTAGCCTTACAGTTTCCTTCTGAATGTTTTTAACATGATGCAACAGACCTGCAGAAGTTGCACTTCATGCCTGGTAACTTGGTTACGAACCTGAACCTTTGCTCTGGATACCATTAGAACTACTTGCCATGAATACAATTATAATTAATGATATCTTCTTGAAGAAGCAATCTGGGGTTTTTTTGGTGTTAAAATGGTCTCTGCAGAGTAAGCTTTATCAGGGGCTGATGTTAGCACATGTCAGATGTATACACTTCTACTGGAAAGTGATTATAAATTGCTGCAATGAATAAATTAAAACATTTAAACCTTCATAGTATTTTGTGAGTGCTATGGGATGGATGGATTAGTTTACCTGATCAGCTCTTCATATCAGTTCAACAACTTGAGCCAATTCTTCTAGTGTGTACGCTTTTGAGATTTGGGTCCAGTTTCCCAAAATTGGTGGTACTTTGAACAGTTGTTGATTACCATTAGCGCTATATAACTGCAAGAACATTCTTGAAATTGGAGCTCCTATTTCCCCATACATTTTGCTATTTCTAACATACATCCCGAAGGAAAAGTATTTTTGGTCAATTCAATCTTTGTTTGCAACCTCAAGTTGTATTCCTTTCCAGGCCTGTAATCTGCTTCTGGTTTCTGGAATCTCATTTATGTTCCTGCTCAGCTGTATCAGATGTCTGTTCCATGTGCATGTGTTAATGCTATACAACTAGTTTGAAAGTAACCATCACAGAAGCTCCATTCTTCTTGTAGATTTTGCAGAAGACATTTCATTGGACTATGTGCATGTTTAAGTTATGAATTTTCTGGTGCAAGTATTCCTTTTGTTATGGCAAGTGTTTAATGTAAAGTATATTGTAAAACTGATCTTGCAATTTAAATTTTCTTTGTTCACAGTATACTGAATTTCTCTCCTTAAAAATTAGATTACTGAAATACTTCCTGTGAATTTTTGTAGGCCTATAAATAAAACTGGCAAGAATAACATCTTTTGAGGGCTAAAATTCCACTCACATTTACTGTTGCTAGATTTCTACAAGGATAGCAAAACAGATGGTTGAGGAAAAAGAGGCTAACTTTAGATTTCAAAATGGGTTCTTACAAAATTGAGACAGGGTTTTCCAGCATCTTTACTTTGAGTAATTTTAGTTTATTTTCATGGACATGCAAGCGCCATGAGACAATCTTGGATATTATTTTGTGAAATGATTAATCATCTTTCATGGTCTTAATCATCTTTCATGGATATTTGATATGCAGGCTGTGGGTCTCTCCACAGTAGAAGTTTTGGGAGCCATAGGTCATGGACCACTGGGGGTGCCCCACTGTGAAGGGGAAGGAACACCAAAAATTTGTAGATACCTGTGGTCAAAAAGGAACAGCAGAAGTTAGTGTGTCTGTAAAAACTTAAGAAGTTTTGTTAATAAATTGTACACACAGTGTGGAAGTTGGTGTAAATTAGTCCCTTATAGTATAAACACGTAGTAGTAAGTCTTGGATAAGGGATGGGTGAAAGAGAGGAGAGACACACAGAGATTAAAGTGTGGTACAGAGAAAGAAAGGAAGGAGCATCGGCAGTCCTGACTCCAGCATCAGTGCAGCGGATGGAGTGTCCAGGGTCCTGGGGCACATGTGTGTTCAGGTTTGATTCTGGGTACCTTTACACAGTTAAGATTTCTGTGCTGTGGAACTAATTTGCTTGTTTACTGTGCAGAGTTATCATTTGCAGTTTGTTCTAGACCTTTCTGGAAATGGGTCAGAGATCTTCCCTCCATACTGGATTTAACTTAGGTTGACAGTCTATGCCTACTTCTTGACCTCATTCCTTGATCTATGCTTTATTTCAGGAGCCAGAACAGAGACCTTTGTCCCAGAGGAGTTCTGGCTTATGTCTGTATGGCTACCTTTTCCTGCCACATCCCATTTTTTCTCATGACATGTTCTTACCAACTTGGTTGACTCCATTGCTGTCCTTCATTTGTGTTTGAGACGTACATTAGGCCCCTTGTCTTCTAGGCTTCTGTAACCCACTGATTCAGACTTTGGGACTTGCAGTGTGTACTACTTTGCTTATTCCAGTTTTTCTTGTTGGCTTCTTTTCTTTTAGGAGCTGTAGCACTGAAAAATCTGGAAATTAAAGAAAATGCACTGGTAAGCTAGTGAAAATTACAATAATACTTGCAAAAATTATTCCTGAGCTATGTTTTCTGTGTTTAATGGGCTTAATGGGTTTATTGTGCATTTTTTGATTCTTATTTTAGAGCACACTTTCTTTTAAGTGAAGGCTTACTGACTTGCTTTCTCTGCACTTATATAGATTATTTGATTAATTTGAGATTAAATTTAAAGGGCAAAGTGTATACATTTTTTACCCTCTAAGAGAGCTCTCAGCAATTGCTAAAGGAATGTGCTTAGGTCAAGAGCAATACTGAAAGACCTTTTTTTTGCTATAGCTCATGAAGCTAGAACTTTGTTTTTGGGAATGTATTTAGCCTAACATAGCATAACAGTCTAAATTGGTAACCAAATGCTTGCTTATCCATTATACTGACTTTTTTTTTTTTTTGGTTGACAGGTAAGTTTGTTAAGGTTATCATGATGCCTTTTCCTGCATTGGAACATATCACAAGTTGCTGAATTGAGCTTAAATTTCTAAACCTCTTTCTTTCAGAGTCAGTTGGATGTGCCATTTAAAGTTAAAGCAGGACATATTAGTAAGTTGCATTTTATCTTGTACATATGCAGGAGTTTCTATAAGTACTACCTTTCCTTGAAGGTGGCTTTAGGCATCCTAAGCAAGTAATTTCCATATATTTGTTGATTTATATGTATACTTTGTGCACTCTGAAGTTGTCTCTTCTGAAAAGAAACTTTGAGGAAGCTCCTTTCAATAAAGTATACTGGAGTCTTGTTTAATCATCTCAGTATTAATGAGAAAATAGCCCAACACAGCAAAGATGAGCAATTGGGCAGGACTGGATCTCGTTCCTTGTCTTAACAAGACTCCACAACTGATTTTTACCTTTCACTTGCCTTTTCATCTCCTTCCTTCCTTGTTTTTGCTAAAATAAAAAGTTTTCTTGTTGAAGTGTAAAAGTTTTAAAAGTTTTAAAAGTTTTCTTGTTTTCTTGTAAAAGTGGTTTCTTAAACTAAACTAAGTCTAAAGCCATATGCTTCCTTTAAATCGACCCTGGAATAATGTGTTTTCTGTGACTGATTTAGTATTTTATTAAGCTTTGCACTTGGGAGGAACTTAACCTCATGATCCCTGTGTTCACAAAACCTAGTATTTAGCTGACTGATGATGTGTGAGCTGCCCATGTGCTTTTCTTATTTCTGAAGATGCTGCAGTGGATTTTCAAGGAGGAAGACATTGCTGTTAAGAGGGAGGAATGTATTTCAAGGAAATAAAGAAAGTCTGTAGACTTGATAGTTCTACTCGCAGAAAAACATCTCATGTTTTTTGTGTATTGTGTAAGAAAATACAACTCAACTGAGGCATCTTTTGCCTCAAGAGCACTGGGGTAATTTCTGTCCTGTATAATAATTTTTAAAGAGATTTTGTGTTTAATATCAATTATCTTTGCATTTCTTTTCCAGCCAGCTATTTAATTGTATACTTCAACCTTTTTCTTTTGTGTTTGTAGGTCAACTTAACCTACAGATTCCATGGCAAAACCTTTATACTCAACCTGTTGAGGCAGTCCTTGATGGAGTTTATTTGCTTATTGTGCCCACAGCCAGTAAGTTAATGTATAGGAAGAAGTGACTATGGATTGGTGGGGTTTCAGAATTATCTGGAATGGGTTTATACTGTGTTTCTGAGCTTTATTCTTAGTAGATACTTTTAGCAATTACAGTTAAATAATGGGGTGGAGTGAATAATAGGTTTCATAATCTAATTTTTTTGCTATGTAACTGTTATATGTAACTGTTACAAAAACATAAAAATTACAGCTTTTGAAACAGTATCTTTAAAAAATATATATAAGGCTTTTTGGTATTATGCATTTTTACTTTATGTGTTTAGCCATAAAATATGATGCTGAAAAAGAAGCCAAGCAGTTCTTGGAAGCAAGACAAAGGGAATTGCAGAGAATAGAAGAAGCAAAGCAGAAGATAGCTGACCAAGGTAAAGGTGGGAAAAGCTAATGAAAGTGATGCTGCTTCTTTCTTTACTTCAATCCAGAAAGATGCAGATATTGTCAATGTCTTCTAGATTCTTGCTTTTTCCTTGTTGCTTAAAAACCTATTAGTTATGGTTTTTTAGGTATAATTGCCATCAGTATTGCAGAACCAGCATTCATTCTGAAAATAAAAAGTTTTGAGCGTTGATGTGATCTGATATAAATTAGGCTTTTGAAATACTGCTTTTTTTATCACATGTCATCTGACATTTTCTTTCCTCTTTCATAAGAAAGAGTTTGTTTCCAGTGTCAAAGCATTTTTACCAATACAGCTTTTTAAAGGTTTGTTACAATTTGTTCTTCATTACATGCAAATTCTAATCTTTTTAAATTCAACTTCTGGTACTTCCAAGAAGTATGACTTGCTCCCTTAGAGTATTGGTGGGTGCTGGTCATACTTTGAACTACCTGATTCTTCACTCTGCAGCTAGTAAAGTTAGGAAACCACCTGATCTGAGAATGTAAATGTTGTAGATTATGCAGAGCAAATATGTTTCTATACAACTAGAGTATAATATAAGAGAAAACACTTAAGCTAAATGTATTGTGTTATTGTTTTGTCCAATTTAAAAAATATTGGAATGTAAACAAAATATTAAATTGTTTTCCTTTAACATAGATAAAGTAAAAGAAGAGAAACAAGACACTTTTGTAGAAAAGCTAGTTACTCAGGTCATCAAGAATCTTCAGCTGAAAATTTCCAACATCCATATTCGCTATGAAGATGATGTAAGTGCTTTTGTATATCTTACCATAAGTGGTTGTGCACTGTAACATGAAATTGGGAACCTGTCTGATTTCTTCTAGTTGCTTTTTATGTTGAGAGAATACTAGTAAAGTTGTGGACTTTTATTAGTTTGATAAAAAAACCCAAACAAACTGAAAAAAAGCTTGGACAAAATGTAAAGATACTTAAATTCTTAGCCAAATATATGCTTATAGAGTATGAAATAATTATTTTTTTGTATTTTCCTGTGTTCTATTAGATCACAAATCGTGATAACCCCTTGTCATTTGGGATTTCACTTCAGAATCTAAGTTTGCAGGTAATGTTATTTCTCACTTTTTATCTGAAAAACATGTTAATATATACCAATTGGTGAAGTTGTGCTTTTGTGTGTTGTGCTTTCTGGTAGCATACAGTCTAATGGAAAATACACCTGTAATTATCAGCAATGTACAATGGTATGGTTTCCAATACACTTTACTATATTTGGGCTGTTCATCTGAATATTTTACTGAAACTGACTTGAGCTCCAAGAAAGGAAGTTACTGCCTGATAACAGGAAGTGGTGGGAAAGGAAAAAGAAAAAAAAAAGATGACATATTTTTAGCTCAACTGGAGCTAATTTTTTTTTGATCTGTGAACTGCACTTTAAGGTGCTTAGAGTAGTAATCACAATTTTTTTCTGGAAGACCATGTAGCAGGATCAGTATGTTGGTTGCTGAGTTGCTCTGATTCAGTAGTTTTTGCTGTCTGCTCGTTTTAAAGAAAATATGTCCTAAGTAAATATACTTTCTTGAATGAAATGCTGGTTTTGTGAATGCTTATTCCTAGCACATTAAAGGGTCTTCTTTGGGCTCAAACTAAAATTGATTGCTTCCAGAATTATAAATGAATTCTGTCCCTTGTTTATCTCTGTCCAAAGAGCCTGTCAAAAAATATTACTGGTGTAAAGGAAAAAAGTTTCCAATAATGAAAGCAGAATCTTAGAGTACCTTTGGTTCTTGTGTGCAGCCTATCAGAGTACATACATGTACATATTTTTGGAGGAAGTAGCCTTTTCAAGCTTTCACTTAAAATAATGCATTAATCATCTTAAATCAGAAGATCGTATTCCATTATTTTCCATGGCATTTAATTACGATGATGTTACTGTCATTTTTTGTAGTTTGTTTCAGTTGTAACATGTTGGTGAATTATAGATACTGGAGTATTTTTGTTTAATTCTCATTTCAGACCTCAGATAAGAATTGGAATCCGTGTTTACATGATGAAACTGCCAAGTTGTTCCACAAGGTACAGTATAGAAAGTATGCTAAGAAAGACTTGCTAATAAAACAAGCTGCGTTAGAGTTTCAGAAAGTAAGATCAAGAAAACATGTAACTGTGTAGACTCTATAGCAAAAGTAACATTCTGAATATTTTTATTCATCCAGACTTTGTGAAATCCAAATTATTAATCTAAAACTTGTGGATACCAATACATATGTTCTGTTGTATTTTCAGCTTGTGCGACTGGATAACCTTTTTGCTTATTGGAATGTGAAATCAGAGATGTTCTACCACGGTGGTTGGGATGAATCATTGGTAAGATAGTGTGTCTAGTCTTCTAGTTGAAACTGGGAAGCAGAGAACATGCTTCACATTCAGGCCTACTTCTTTTTATGTCAATGTCCTGGGTAATTGTTTGTAACTAAAAGCTTTTTTAAGAAAAAACAGTATATGTTAAGGCTTTTATGTGATGGAAGTATAATGCTCATCTGAGAAAGTTAAAAAAGCCAGTCTTGTGCCAGTAACAGAATTTAGACACTTGACAGTCATCTTACCACTGTTCAGTGATTTTTATTAGCTAAATATAGACATATCATTCTGTTAAAAACATAGATGAGTATTTTGAATTTTGCTTTGAGTCAGAGGGATTATCTGAGAACTGTTTAAAAATGCCAATATTTTGTACTTTAAAAACTTTATCTGGAAATAGAAATGCAACTTACTGTTCACTCCATTGCGTGTGTAGGTTAACTTAAAACAGGGAGTTGCCAGCCACAACATGATTCCAGATGGTTATGATTTTGGTAAGTGTTATTTAATTGTAATATTAATTTTTAATTGTAATTTTTACTTCATCTCAGTGGCTGTCACTTTGGCTGTTACTCAGAAATCTTACTAAGGAGTGCAGTTTAAGCCTGGAAGAGTAACTGTGTTTCTGACTGTGAATACTGTATTGTTTAGGTATATAAAAAAAGTCTTGATAAAAGTGAGTCTTGAGTCACGTATCATTCTAATGGAATGTCGTAACATAGATTCCATTGTTAACATCTTTTGATTAATTCCTTTATTTAAGAAGTTTAGCAACAACATACGCACTGTGTAAGTTTGGTGAATTCAGATTAGTTTGAGTATGTTTTTGAGGTCACCTGCTTTATGCAAACTATCTTTCTTCCATGTGAGGTAGAAATAGTAATCACACAACTTTGAAACATTAATTTCTTTTTTTTTTTTAGTGGGAATATTGCAAGTTGTATTGCTTTGAGTATTACTTACTTAAGTCTGAAAATCACATTGGCATCACTCAAAAATGGTGATTGTTTGCTTTCCATTGCATGGAATCATGTGTATCTGTGTGACTGTTTAGAAACTGTTCACAAGTCTGAATGGCCTTGAAAGTGGCTTGTTCTCCAGCAGGAAAGTCCTCAGTTCACTATAGCCAGGGTTAAAAAGGGCACTGTCAGTTTTATGCTGCTACCTTCCCCTAAAAGAGTGGCTATGTTAACTGACAGAGAACTATCTAGTAATTTCTTCTGGTTCCTTACCCCTCTTTTTTGGTTGCTGGATTTGATTCTTTTTGCAAGAAAACAAGTATTAAACATTATAAATTGTTTAAGTCTTTATGTGGTAAGTTCAAAATGGGTATATGTAAAGCTTAGGATTCAAGATGTACTCTCTTAAAATTCAGCAGTGCCATCAGAGATACTGACCATGGTGGTGTAATGTGGTAAATGCAAATTTGGTCCCATTTGGGACAAGTCTTTAAAAGTCTAAAACTTTGATAGCAAGGTAATAAGCATGAAGTCTAATTTTATCACTTCATGTAAATAAACAAATATTATACTTAAATATACAAACAAATAAACAAACATTATACTTATATATAAGAACCATAAAAAAAAGAACTTCAGGAAGCTAAATACAGGGAGAAAATTAATTGAAATGCTACCATATACAGGTGTAGCTAAAAGTTTCACAGTTTTTTCTTGCAAAAATGCATGTTTCCACTACTATGAACCTTTCAGAGAATTTGGAATATTGGATATGTAGGTAATGTATCAGTATTTTTGCTGAGATGAAAGAAATCATATTTGAAAAAAATGATTTACACAAACTCAGATAATATAAAAATTCTTACTGTTGGATCAATTGCAGAAACAGATGAAAATATTGAACTAAACAGGGCTTCAAAAGCCTGATATTTCCAAACTGGAACAGATAAAATATTTCTGCCTCACTTTTATTTAGAATGCATATTGATTTTGTTCTATGCTTACTTGGGCTTCAAATTAGAAATATGGAGTGTTTGGTTTTAACCATTGCTGTGAGTATAATTTATCAAAGAGTAAAGCATTTGTAACGGCAACAACAACAACAAAATCTTAAGAAGTAAGAGTTCCTATAGTGAAATAAATGCTATATTTGGAACTGTCTTGTACTATAAGTGTATCAGAACCAAAAAAGATCCCATTTGTTATAAATGTAAACTATTTATTGAAACATCTGTATGTAATTCAGCGTACAGGAAAGTTTGTGGTGGTGCTCTGCAAAATTTGGTAAATGTTGCCAGAGTGAAACTGAAAATTGAGATTGTATTCTATTTTAAGTTGTGTTGGTGCAGTTCATGTTTTTCAAGTCCAGCATTCTAAAACTAATAGTCTGGCATAATTTAAGATAAGTATATGTATAATTTATTGCACTCTGAAATAATTTAATTGCACTTTTTATATCAACTTGTATTTTTTAGTATTCCGCCCCATTTCAGCTAAAGCCAAGCTTCTCATGAATCCTCGATCTGATGTTGACTTTTCATCACCGAAAATAGATCTAGATGTAAACTTACAGGATATAACTGTTGAATTCAATAAGCCACAGGTACCAGTTATTTTTCTGAAGTTATATGTAATGTAGTAAAAAAGTTAGTTTGCAAGAATTAAGAAAGGTAGTCTGAAATTTTATAGTGTACATGTAGAATCTATTAACTTAGTCTTGGTTTTTTTTGAAACTGATTTTCTCTTCAAAGAGAAGCTTGATAGCTGTTGTTCTCAGAAAGATAATAATGCTCAGTTTGAATTTGTTTGCCTAGTACTTCAGTGTTATGGAGCTACTTGAGTCTATTGATATGATGACTCGAAATCTGCCATATAGGAAGTACAGACCTGATGTTCCAGTGCACAACAATGCCAAGACATGGTAGGTAACCTTAGACTTTGAAAATAATTTGTTAGCTATTAACCTGAAATAATTGCCAAGGAATTGCTTCTTTCTTAAGGAGGTTAGAACTCATTTCATTCTGAAAGGAAGTATTTTGTTTTTAGAATTCTTTTTAAGCTAGTATTGTAGGAAGTTGATGAGGACCTCATCAAACCAAAACTGTGGACACAATATTTGAAAACCTGTGATTGCACTCTTAAAGACCATTATCAGGAACTTAAGTCTGAGAGTATTTTTGTGTCATAAATTTGTTTAGGTGAAAGCCCCCCTGTTATATGTTAGGTAGCTCTACAAAAACATAGCTATTACCTAAAAACAGGCAAACCTTTGCAACACAGATGGCAAGGATTTGATTTCTTTTCAGAAGATTCCTTAAAAATATACTTTTATTACTCTCACACATGCATGCATAGATTTGACAGCAATCTGTCAACTTTGTATGGGGAAAAGAGAGTAAAATTCTTAGATTTCTCGGCTCAGAAGTATGCTATTAGTCAGGGGATTTCGCTCTTGACAACTTGAATTTGTATTAAGTGAGAGTCTGCAAAGCCATAGGAGTCTTTTCAATATATGAAAAGAAAGATAAGCTATACATTTGTCTTTGCTTTTAGGTGGAAATATGTTATTGATGGCGTCCTTAAAGTAAATGTTCAACCTAAACTCCAAATGTGGTCATGGGAACATATTTCACATCATAGGAAGCAAGTGAAGAACTATAAAGAGTTGTATAAAACAAAGATAACATCAAAAAAACCTAGTGAAGAAATCTTAAAGTTGTTGGAGGTTAGTAACTTTCTGTTGAAGGCTTAAATATTGTTCATCTTGATACTTGTTCAAACTTAAATGTTAAGATGTTCCTTAATCGCTTCTAAGTTAAAATAAAATTTTCAGTGGCCGTATTTGCAACTTGTCACTACCTTTCTTTGTTAGTAGTATTAACAAATACATGAGGTGAATCTTTAAATTAGAAACTGCAAGAAAAACATCTTAAGCTGGTGTGCTGTTCTTTTTCAGGTTTGTTTTAAGTTTTCAGATTGAGTGAATTGAATTGCACGAATTGAAGTGCTTGCTGTTGTTTCCTGTAAAACTAAGCTGTGGAATGTAACAATTGTTGAATTGTCAAAAATAATGTCTCATCTCTCTTCTAGGAATTTGAAAAGACCTTGGATATTTTTAACATCACTTTAGCAAGGCAACAAGCAGAAGTTGAGGTAAAATTGCATCATTTAAATGAGTCTATGAATAACTGAAACATAAAGTTGTGGAGATTTTAGGCAGACGCCTTTTAGCTATGGTGATTGAATTGTGTACAATACAGTCTTTCAATTTTCCTTGTTCATGGTTTTTTATTATAAGGCATAGTTAGTTTTTCAGCTTGTAATTAAACAAAAATTAAATAACTCCATATTCTCTTCCTTCAAAATGAACTGATCTTGGATAAATCCCTTTCTGTTTCTGTTGGGAAAGCTCTGTGTGGAGAATGTGGCCAAAGGATGATGGAAGTTAAATGAAAACAGACCCAAAGCTGTCCCTCCTCACAGCAGCCTAGACTATTAGTTTATTCCTTTTTTTCATGAAACTGTGTTATATTGAGCGATCACCTGTACTATGTTGACTCTTTGAGAAGAGATGCAGTGTTTCTGTTGGCAAGTGTTACTTAGAGTACAGCAAATGCAGAATACATTTAAGAAGATTAGTGCAATTAGGCAAGATAATGTGACTTGAGTAGTTGCAACTAATTTGTTAGCCTTGGTTTTCCTATGGTAATGTACTGCTTAGTTATACATACAGTGTCTGAGTGTCTTTCTAGGTCACTGAAGTGAAATATTTGTAGTTTTCCTGAAAACTGTGATATTTCTCCATTAAGAATTAAGGCACCTAAAAGTAAGCAGAATAAGAAGTTTACAATCTGAAAGAAGACAGTAATTAATAATTAAACTTTATAAAGCTCAGTTACCGCTTGTGGCAGTGCTTGAAAGCAATTCGATTTTTTGTTTTGTTTTGGTATGTGAAGTATACTAAATATAGTATAAATGCAATTGCTCCAGTCACAGATATTGTGCTTCTAACTCAAAACTCTGAAGAGGAATCTGTAAACTTGATTTTTCCTTCTATTTGTCTGTATGTACACCCCCATTTGAATGCTTGTGTTCCCATTATCCAGGCTCTAACAGAACCAGAAGAAACATTCATGACTGTTCGCCTTCAGTTTGTCCAAACTGGAGTGCTTTTCAAGGGGTGGTTTTGGTTTAGTTCTCATTTGATTTTGGAATAGTCTTATCTTGTAGTGTATAATTTGTCTTGGTTTTATCTTTTTCCTTCAACTTTTTGCAAGTTGATGGAAATTCTGGAATATTTTCTATCTAGTTTTGTTCTTCCTTCCCCCGGTGTGATTTTGCTGCTTACAAAGGTAATGTCATATTGCATTCCTGAGTACCTTCAAATCCTGAGTTTTAAGATACATTTCTGTAACATTTAGAAGCAGGTTGGAAGAAAATGAATTTTCAGTTGTTTGGGCTTTTAGTCTTGCATTTGAAAAATGTTAGAAGTACATCTTGAAAGACGTGCTGGCTGATTATTTGAATATATTTCATAGTATTGAAAATCAGGTCACAGTGATTTTAAGTTGTGTTCTGTCTCCATCTATCTGCCAGGATGCATCTGTTGTGTTATTATCAGGTTATACCTGTGAAAAAGATTCAAAGGTCTTAGAAGAGAAAAATCTACTATTACTTCGGTATCCTGACAGTTAGCCTTAGGTCTGCCAGGTATTTAAAGGAGCACCCATTAGATGTGGGCTTAGTAAAGCCAGGCAAATGATCCTGCTGTTTGTGAAGCTTCTCTGTTTCTTAAAAGCATACCTAAGAGTTGACTTTCAAGGGCTTACTTTTATCTAGACCATGAAATCAAGCTCCTCAGAAATCACGTTCATGATCACAGTGCTGATTTTCGGGCAACTTTGTAACAGAATTTTATATTCCAAACCTCAGACCACTTTTACTTTTTTATCGCAAGTGTTTGAAGTACCAAATAGTAGCTTCAGTAGCTAAGCATCAAGTCTCTGTATCAGCTTGAGAAATGTTGTCCTTTCAACCTAGGGCAGACTTCTAGGATTTACTTCAATAAGAACGCAGGATAGAGTCATGGCATCATTTAGGTTGGAAAAGACCTGGAAGACCATGTTCAACTATTAACAGAAAATTGCTAAGTCTACCAGTAAACTATGTTCCAGAGCACCACATCTACGTGCCTTTTAAATACTTCCAGGGATAGTGACTCCACCATATCCCTGGACAGCTTGTTGCTTTGCTTGGCAACCTTTTCAGTGAAGATCCTTTTCCTAACAGCCAATAAAAACCTTCCCTGGCACAACTTGAGGCTATTTCTGCATGTTCAGCTGCTTGTTACTTGAGAGAAGTAACAAGAGGCTGACCTACCTGGCTACACCCATCTTTCAGGTAGTTCTCTCTTTTAGTCAAAATAGTTACCTTGCTGATTAAGCTTTAAGTCTCTGACTGCATTGATTACTTAACCAATGTAAATGGAGAAGAGAGAAAGTTCAAGAAGATTCTTCAGCAAATTTTTGTAGTTCCTATACTGCACAGATTTTTTTTTTCTTCATCTTTGCAGAAATGGCTTCTGTATGCAGTCTTTCTTTCCCTGGGCTCTGGTGCCTGCTTCTCCCTCAGACATGTGAAAGAGTCATAGCTTTAAACATCACTTATTCTACATGGCAGTTGTCCTTCAGCACCAACCCCTCAGTATCCCAGAAATCTGTAATCTCACAGATTTAACCATAGTTTTTCTAAGGCCTGTCCATTTTTTATTTGGGTCATTCACTTTGTAACATCTGCTTGCTGATATGGTAGCCTTTATAAAGGTTAACCTTTATAACCTTATAACCTTTACAAAGAGGACTTTTGATGACTTTTTTCAAGTTTCCTGTAGCTTTGTGTTGTTAAATTGACATTGTGCATCATCTCTCTGAGATGAATCAATAGTATAAATCCAGAAGCCTTTACATTTTTGTGGTGAGTTCTGCCTTCCTTTGTCCAATAGGTATGTAGATGTGACAAGTCCCTACAGAGTACTGATTTATAGTCAGCTGTTTTTTTTCCTAATTGTGTTGCAGAATGCTGACAAGGGATGTGATAATGTGAATGCTGAGAAGGGATTCCTCTCTCATTTCCACTAGAGTATCTTTAAATGTAGAGCTTATCTGCAACTGATTGTATATTTTTGGATTGTATTAGTCACAAAGAAAGTTAGTTTGTGTGGGTCACTATAATTCTGAGAACAAATTTGTCTCTTGGATCACTTGATGTTTGTTTGCCATCCCCATGACAAACTTTCAGTGATCAATTTTGGATGTAGTCTACACTTCCTTTGAGGATCCAGTATTGGAATCATCACTGCCATCAGATGGGGCATCCTACACTAGTTGTGGAAATAATGAGTGTGGGAGGAGGGAGGGCTTCCTTACTATTTTAACTATATATATCACATGCAGGAATAGTTAGAGTAAATACTCTATTATGAGAGTAAATACTTTTTTAATTGCTTTGGGTATCCATCTTGAAATGAAAAATATAGGGCTAATGTAAAATTTGGCCTGTGATGGCTATTTAATTGCTTATATATGTATTCTAAATTATTCTTTAGAAAAGCATTGCATATAATTTTGCGGGTATTTTTATGGTGAAAGCTGGAGAGAAAATCTGCTATGTAAGAAATGTTTATTGACCTTTTATATGCTCTGTTCTTTCTTAAAGGTGGTTGTTATTATGCAAAATAAAATTGGTTCAATAATGCACTGTGTATTTGAAAAAGTGACTAGAAGGGAAACTAAATAAAATATTTTGCCTTTTTAATGCTTGTCTGATGATCTTTTGATATGTTAGAGTTGCTCTGGGTCTATATTTTTCTTAGGAAAATGAATAAAAAAGCATGAAGAAAATTACTTACCTGAGTCTTTTTTAAATTTAAGGCAGCTAAGGCTGGATTGAAAATCTACAGACCAGGAGTAAAACAGGATGATGAAAATTCTGGTGGCTGGTTTAGCTGGATATGGAGCTGGTCGGGTAGAAAAAAGGATGAAAAAAACCAAGAAGTAAAGGGTTCAAGTATGATAATTTACTGGTATTCTTTTTGTTACTAGGAATCTATTAGAGTCCTAGGTATCTAGCAGTGGAACTTGTTATCAAATTGTTACTGTATACATTTTCTCTTAGCCTTTTCTTTTGCTGATATAATTGTTAATTGCATGTAACAGAGGTTGTACAATTTTACGACTCCTCCATAGTTCCTTCTGAACTGTGTTCAATACAGTGGAAGTTAATGGAATGTAAACAATTTTACTTGCATTTATTTTAAAATTTGCGTATTTCATGCAATGTATGTTGGATATATGAGGCACCTTGTAAAGATTGTGGAACATAGAAAGTTAATCACAAAGGCTGCTTCTGTTGTTAGCAAGATAGGAAATAGAATATGTAAGGAAAAAATTATAAGAGCATTTTAAAGCATGCTTTAGATTTGTAAGACTTGGCTTTAAACCCCAGGGTATTTTCTTTTACTAATTCAGGACAGTAATGTTGACAGTATCTACTCTTTTTGTAGAGCTACCAAGCACAGAAAAGTGTACAACAGTATTTGCATTTTTCAGATATCTATACTCAGTTTAACTAACCTCTTGAAATGTGACAGGTCTTGAACAGCTGATGACACAGGAAGAGAAGGCTAAACTTTATGCAGCAATTGGATATAGTGAAACAGCTGTGGATCCAACCCTTCCAAAATCAGTAAGTCATAGCTGGCTATATGGTATAGCTTCATCTACTAACAAAACTCTCCAAAGATGATAGGAAATCACTTTTAAATTACTTGAAGCTTTGTCTCTATATTTGAATATTGTTCTGATACCTTTTTATGAAGTTACTGCATGCCAGTTTTCTGCATCCTTAGATGCAGTTTTAGTATAGCGGTTACAAAGCTTACTTTTGGATATTCTGAAGTAGTAAATAAATTTTTACTTGCTCTAACAAGAATAGGATCATAAATGTAGTGTATTGTAGTTTAAATATTGAAGTGTATTAATATATTATCTTACAATATTCAAAAGCTTTTTAAGAAAATGCACTAGGGAATCTTAATAAAGGTTCAGGAAGTGCACTGTAATCTAAAATATGAGTGATAGTAGATGAGGTAGAATAAGTGATTATATATTATATAAAGAAAGAGATGATTCAAGGATTGTACTGGGAAAGAGCAACATTTTGAACCATTCAGAAGTAGTCTGATAAATCCTCTTATTGTGAGATACCAAGGATGATATGATGAACTGCTTTCTACCTCTGCATCAGAGGGTCTTTTTCACAAAATTTGGTAAAGATATAAAAGACTCATATTTGTAAGGATACTCTACTCTTTAGTTTAGCCTGCCTCTTTGTAGACTTTTACACCAGCTATGGTATGAGCTATGCAAAAAAGCAGTAGTTTCAAACTTAGTTGTAGCTTTCATCTCTTCATAAATTGTATCAAGATGGATATTAATGTATTTTATACTCCTATGTTGTTGTTTTTTTGGCATGTCTAGTATGAAGCCATGAAGTTCTCTGTGAACTTATTAAGCATGTCGATATCAATAAGAGAAAACAAGCAAACTCCTAAGCTAATAGAATTTGCATTAACTGACTTGAGTACAGTATTTACCCAACGACCAGGTGCACAAGCAATAAGGTGAGCTTTCTCTATCAAATTGGTTTTGCCTCTCATGAAATGATGATGATGACTAGTAGGCATTTTAAGACTGTGTAATGATATTTAAGTGTCATTCCTTGTGCAGTCTGGAGTGGAGTTGTTCTGTGACTGAGGGATAAATCATGGATACTCTTCCCATGATTGAATTCTCTGCATCTCCAGAGCTTTTTGTTCTAATATGGATATGCTCCTTTTTTTTCTTTTTCTGTTTGCCATTGTTATGTGCAAACAATCCAGTTACAAACTTGTTATTTGCTTTGAAAAGCGACTGTTAAGTTTCCTTTTGAAACTTAACCTGAGCAGGGTGATTTTGTAACCACTTGTTTGTGGGCATTTAACATGATGGAAAAGTTCTTGTGTTCCCAGTTCACTTTTGGATTTGTGGAAGAAAGATGTAACTGATGATTTTTCCTTTGTTTTATGCTCTCACAGTAGGTGGTGAAAAGCATCTAGTGAAATATTTCAATTTTATTTCAAATGCACTTAAAAATTCTGGGAGAAAGTAACCCTCCTCTTTTAAACCTTGTTCCCTCTACTTTGAGATGTGTATAATATATGTATAATACTAAGATACTATTGATCTTGATTAGTTTTATGTAGAATTTTTTCTAAGGTTTTGTGTCTTTGTTTTCTGTTGGTACTCTTGTGCATCTAAATGGCCCTGACAATCCTATTGTACTAAGAAAAAGGGAAAAAAATACATTTTTTACAGTGAAATATTTTTCTTAGAGTGTTTGGAGATAAAAAAATTTTCAGCTGAGAGCTGTTACAGAGGCGGATAGCATTTTGGGGGAAAAAAAAAATCCAAGTCCTAAAAAGTACCTCTTGGAGTAATTAGATGATTTATCTTTGTTTTTTTCACTTCTCTGCGCCAGAACCATTTTGTCTCTGCTGTATGTCTGTTTCCCACTATAAATACACCTTCTAGTTCCTGAAGTCACACTAAAGAATTCTCATTTGAATTCTGCAACTTTGCAGAATCTCTTACCTGCCCTGACACCTGTCCTCATGAAAAGTGTATGAAGGAAGTAACTTAGATGCCCTTTTGTATTTAGACAGGGGCAGCTAATAGACACAAAAGATAATGAAATGGAAAACAGATAACACATGGATGTATGTATTAAATCCTTAGAATAAGCTATTTATAGTTAAGGTAGGGTAGAAACATATTGTGCTGGTTTGTGTTTTATTTTTTTTTTCCATCTAATTTTTTATACTCTTTCTATGTAATTGTACTTAGCCAGATGGATATTGCATCTGAACAGTCTGCTTACATTTCTGTACAGGTTTGAAACAAAAATTACCTCACTTGAAGTTACAGGCGTGTCTCAAGAAAAGTGTACACCCCGCCTCCTGTCTTCTCGAACAGTCTATTCAGATGACAGTACCTCACTTCTAAGCATAATGTTTGAGACTAATCCTTTGGATGAGAAAGCAGATCAGAGGATTAGAATAGAATCACAACCACTGGAAATAGTATATGATGCAGTAAGTAAATATTTGAATATGTTATAAATAGTCAAAAATCCTACTTAATAGTAAATTTACCTTTTTTTTTTTTAACAGATGACAGTGAATAACTTAGTGGATTTCTTTAGACCTCCAAAAGATGTACATTTAGAGCAATTGACATCGGCAACTCTGATGAAGCTTGAAGAATTCCGTGAAAAAACATCAACAGGCAAGTGCTGCATACTCTTCTCACAACACACTCAGACAAATTTTAGATTGTAGGAGTACTGAGTGTATCTTTCTCTATGGAGATGTGTGCGTCCAAGTCATAGCTTTCTAACACCCAAATAAGGTGTTTACCACCTGCTCAGTTAGCACTATTTGCTATCATAATTTCATCTACATGATGCTTCTTTAAGGAGTGTCTATAGTGAGTGGTTCAGAAGAAATATGAAGAGCATATGTACCTTAGCATATGTATTTTTAGCATATGTACCTTCCTAACACACCACCTAAATAAGTTGAATTATTCTATCTTATTGCAGTATGTTTATTCTAGGTATTGAATAATTTAATGTTTATATCTCTTTTAACTTTTTCTACCTGTAGAAATATTTGTAAAATATGCTCCAAAGCCATAGATAGTCTTTCAGTATTTTTTACTCCATACAGAGTTAAAAGAGTTTGTTACATCTTCTGTTTTGTTCATCTGATATGCAGAAGGCCTTAGTTATTTAATACTCCTGAAATACTGATTCTGAGATATTAATCCTCTAAGTTAACCTCTGAAACCTTTTCAGATTTCTTTTTTTCTCAGGAAATTATGCCTTTGTATAGGTGTTTTTGATTTTCTGACTTCCTTGATGAATATTGATTTTGATTCGGATTGACTCAGTTCAAGTTATATTAACTGTATTTATCTGCTTTTCAGCTCATCAGTTCTACAGCCATTACACTAGTTTTCATTTCATCCTGTTTATCTTTAGAGATCTTGTATTTTAAGATATGAATGCAAATGCTGAATACTGTGAAGACTAACACTGAGATCTGTGGACTTAATTTGTTCCAGTAAGGATGTCTGAGGCTTTGTAAATCAGAGATGTGTCCAGCATAGTGTCCTGTCTCTGTGGATGGGAGTGGATGCAGAGGGGAGATATTATATATAAATTATTTTTAAAAGGAAAAAACAAACAATGGATGTTTTCTTAAACCTCTTATAATTTCATAACCTATTAATAATTAAATTGTAAATATAAAAAAATCTGAATACTGAAGTGATAAAGATTTTAAGAAAACTCAAGCAAAAAGTTTATTTGATTGCTTCTATCAGGCTAGTACTGGGAGGGAAATCAAGCTTCAATGGTATTTTTATTCATTGGTTCTTCTTTGAGTGAACTGTTTAAGGACTAATATCAGATTAACCAGAATTATGTGGATCAGCTTGCTTGTCTTTTCTTTCAGAAATTTCTTGAGCAATATTGACCATATTGATACAACAGCTCATTGTTGATTTCCAAGATGAAATTTTATTTGCTTTATATATAATATGCTTGGTTCTCTGCTCATTAGCACCAAAACTAGTGGTGTTGATCATAATTAATACTTTGTGGAAATATGAAATTGTCCTCTGTGTTTATTACAGTTGAGCATATCATTACTGTAGAGGTCTATCCAATACTGTTTATACCCTCACAAGAATGCCATGTTGTCCAGAGTAACCTAAAACCTTGTTCCAGTCACAAATGAAAAATTTGATGATAATGTCTCAAAATATGCGGTACACTGCTTGTAAAATCTTGTCTGAGTTTCACAGAATTGCCTGTGAAAAAAGATTTGATCTGCAGAATATTCTGATGCAGGGGACTATGCTAAGCTCAGAGGTAGAATAAGAAAAATGGAAACATAGAAGTATAATTAATATGTTCAGACCTGCAGTCCTCAAGAGTGAGTTCTTAACACTTCTCTTTGAAGCAATAGAAGGTAGCTGGAAAATATAGGGGAACTGTGAACTGCAAAATTGAAGGAACTTGCTACGCTGGAGTAGTTATGATTTTCAGCATTAAAAAATATTAAAAAAGCTTGGTTTACCAGAGCTCAGTTTATGGATTCTACTACATTTTTCCCCAAATAAAAGAAACAAGAAAATATTTACTTGGCCTTTCTACATCTCTCAAATTCAACTAGCCAGTGCAAACTGATAAAATCCTGCTCTTCTTGTTACTCCAAGTTGTTTTGTCTTGCAAATCCTGAAATGTAGTTGTCATCCAGTACTTTACTGACCAGCCCAGCTCTCTTCTGACAGGGCAACCTTTGATAATGTAGCAGATTTAATTGTTTTCTTAAACATGACAGTAAACATGATAGTGTTTACTGTCATGTTGTTACCTTTGTAATTCATTGTCTCTACTTCTGTGGTCATCAGCTTGTTGTAAACGGTAGATATTTAATGAGTTGTGGTTGCATCATAAGGCAGTTTCCAGATCTAACTTGGAGCAATACCATTCACTCTTCAGCTGAGCGAAAAAGCAGAATTTGATCTCAAATCTTATGAATGTCTGATTTTCCCAACTTGCATGATTTTTAAACTTAATTTTTGTAAGATCATATATTTGCATATCTTTGGTGTCTCATGATGGAGATGTTTGTCAGCAGTTAGTGTAAACCTGGGTATCTCAGTATCAAAAAACACTAACAGTTTGACTAGTGTAGTTGGATACTCCAAATAAGAAATTCCAGAGCAATTAAATTTCTGAATCTGTGGAACATAGTGGGTTAATTCAGTAATTTCAAAGTTGCAGTTCACATTCCAGTTCTTCTCTAATTTCATCTCTGCTCAGTGGGAAGTATTTTTGAGTTTGCATATGTCACATTGTTGTCTATACTTGTCAATTAGCACTATTTGCTATCATACTTTCATCTACTTGATGCTTCTTTAAGGACTATCTATAATGAATGAAAGAAGAAATATGAGGCACATATATACCTTAATTATTTAGCATATAGAGTTTGTTTAAAATTAGATCTGATTTTCTTTTTGTCACTTTCTTTTAATCCTGCAGGTTCTGTATGAATTTCTTTTGTTTGTTTGTATTTAATAATTGTACTATTTTTTCAGGATTGTTGTATATTATTGAAACCCAGAAAGTCCTTGACCTCAAAATAAACCTCATGGCTTCATACATCATTGTTCCACAAAAAGGATTCTATGACCATACATCAAATTTACTGCTTCTGGACCTTGGTAGCTTTAAAGTATGTATTTACGTAATAAAGTAATTTACCAAAAATAATAATTCAGGTTTTTACCTGATTTACCGTTTCTTAATTTGAGTTTTATGGTTGTGAAGAGTACCATAGTACTTACACTTACAAGAGTAAGAGTACCTCTTGCAGTTTATTTATTAGGTATTTATTTTAAAGTGCTTTCTAGTCAAGGCAAAAGTTACTGAACTCTTCTCAGCAGATTTGTTCAGTGCAAAAGAATTGCTAGAAAATACTCCTTCCCTAGCATGAAACTACTGTTGATACTTTGAACTGTTATGTGGAAAATGTCTAGTAATTTTTTACATTGCCTTACAATATAAAATAGTGAACTTCTTTGTTACATGATTAAATGGTATTCTTATTTTTCATATTATTATTACTTACCCTTTAATCACTGAATTTACTTTAAAATGAGAAAAGTAAACATACTGGCAATTTTTAAGATAATTTGGATGAGATTGGGGGTATGTTTGAGATAATGATTTATCTTTTTGACTTTTCCCTTGCATGAGGTATGTAAAATTATAATTTATCACTATAAAAAAGGAATAGACTTTGAAATAAAATAGAAGAGACTTTGTTATTAGCAGTCTTCTTCTTACTCACTGATGAACTTGTTTACTTCAGGATAAATGATCTTACATACGTACAGGCAATTTACTTTTTATTTACTTGTATTCTGAGTAAAATTGGTTCTGCCACTTAGTATCTGTTTAGATTGCTGTCTGCTTTTTAGCAAAAATTTGTTTCAAATCCTAAAATCTTGCTAATGAGAATAAGTTTTCTATGTAATTTCCACATAATTACTTTCTGAATGTGTGATTTCAGCTTGAATTATAGAATGGTTTGGCTTGGAAGAGATCTTTAAAGGTCATTGAGTTTAACCTCACTGCAATGAGCAGAGACATCTTTAACTAGATCAGGTTCCTCAGCCACCTGTCGATCCTGACCTTGAATGTTCCCAGGGATGGGGCGTACGCCTCCTCTCTGGACAACTCGTGCCAGTGTCATACCACTTTCATTTTAAGAAAATTCCTTATATCTAGTCTATATCTACTCTTAGTTTTATGGTGTTACCCCTTGACTTGTCAGAGCAAGTTCTGGTAAAGTCTGTTACCATCTTTCTTTTTGGCCCACTTTAAATACTGGAAGGCTGCTGAAAAGTCTCCCCAGAGCCTTCTCTTCTTCAGGCTGAACAGCACCAACTCTCTCTGCCTTTTTCTTAGAAGAGATGTGTTCTGTCCCTCTGATCACTTTTCTGGGTCTTCTGTGGACCTGGTCCCACAGGTTGCAGTACTCCAGGTGAGGAGCAGAGTAGAGGGCAGAATCCTCTCCCTTGCCCTGCTGGCCACACTGCTTTGGATGCAGCCCAGGATATGTTTGGCTTCCTGAGTGCACATTGCCAGGTATCATCCAGCTTTTCATCCACCAGCACTCCCAGGTCCTACTCCATAGAGCAACTCACAATCCCATTGTCAGCAGCCTGTATTGATCACAGAACTACTGAATCACTTAGATTGGAAAAGACCTTAGGATCCTTGAGTCTGGCCATTAACTCAGTACTGCCAAGTCCACCATTAAATTATGTCCCTATGTGCCATGTCTATATGGCTTCTAAATTGCTCTGGATTCAGTGACTCAGCTATGTCCCTGGACAGCCTGTTCTGGTGCATAGTAACCCTTTCAGTGAAGAAATGTTTCTTAATTTCCATTCTAAACCGTCCCTGCTACAACTTGACGCTGTTTCTGGATGTTCAGTTGCTTGTTTCTTGGGGTAAGAGGCTAACTACTGACCTACATCCTCAGACTCCTTTCGGGTAATTTCAAGGTAAGGACCTCGCTCTGCCTCCTTTTCTCCACACTAAAGAACCCCAGCTCCCTTGGCTGCAGGACTTGTGCTCCAGATCCCTTCCCAGCTCTTTTGCCCTTCTCAGGACATATTCCAGGACCCCAATATCTTTGTTGCTGTGAGGAACCCCAAATAAAGTATAGTATTCAAGCTGCAGCCTCGCCAGTGCCAACTACAGGGGAACAATCCCTCCCCTTGTTCTGCTGGCCACACTATTGCTTTTGTCCACCTGGATATTCACTGGCTCTCATTCAGATGGCTGTCAATCAGCTTGACCTGCTGCTCTCCTCCCTGAGCTATGTCACTGAGCAGAGGGATTCTCTGCTTAGGCACACCTCCCACAGGTGTGCTCACTGCTGCTGTCTGGTGTTGGCATAAGAGTTAGGCACATCCTGCAGCCTGGCACCTGGGTGGCAGCATGTTCCCACCAGAGCTCTGATGAGGTGCATCAGTCATGCTGCTGATTTGGTAATGGGCTGCTCCAGTCCAGCTGCAGGTCTGTGCAATAGGTCATGTTTAAAAAGAAGGTGTTGGATTGCTTCAGAAAGTAGAATTAGTGAAGAAGCTTGCTCTATGGATACTAAAAATTATGTGATCTGGTTGTAAATCCAAGTTATTTCAGTGACAGATAATTTCACCAGCTCTTCTGAGTATTAGTCATTTGTAGGGTTGGTACTTTGTAGTTGTTTGTGTGCTTGAGACAGCCTCCTAGATCTAATCATAGATCTAATAGCCTTTTCCACCCCATACAATATTACTCTTGGAAGTGTTACATAGAAGAACACGTTTCAAATTCAGACTTCAGTGTGCGTGGCATTTTTTTCCTGAAGTGGATGAGTAATTTTTGTAGTCAATGTGACTCCTAGATTGGTTCCTCTGATTTAATAGAATTTAGAAATACCATAAGAGAAAATTTAGTTGCCTCTCAGGATATGATTAGTAGTTCTGTATTCACTTCGAGTGACATGTGCTTGAGTGAGAGGTGGGTCGTTTGTTGAATGAGAACATTTAACACAAAACAAACAATCTTTTCCCTCAGTTGCATAGTGGAAAAGATCAAGCCCCAGGAGGAAAAATGGCATGTAAAATTAAATAGCATGTCTTAGTAGATAAATAGGGTTATTAATTTAGTCATTCTGAATTTGCATCTCCAAGTTATTTTTAATGTAGAAGTTACAATGGACTTGGAGTCCAGCTGTACTGAAAAATAAATGCTGTGTCTTAGATGCTAGTTTTTATACCTCTTTTAGTTCCTTTGAATATTGCCTGGGTTTGACAAAACCAAATATGAATCCAAAATTATTAGACATATAAGGATGACGACAGACACATTTCATCAGAGATGATCAGGGAGGGTACATACAAATGTGAAATACCAAAGAAGTATGGGTGTCCCAAAGCTGAATCAAAGGACTATTTACTGATACTGAAGGAAAGACATTGGTGATGAACAGTCCAAATAATCTTTTCCTCTCTAATGTGTCACAACTGAATTCAACAGAGTTCAGAAATACCTTTCATGTGTCTGAGTTGCTTAATGCAGTAATATTTTATATATAAAAATTCTGAACGATTATTCTACTGATTAAAAAGGGTTTGAGATTTTATACTTTGGAGTTTAAGTCACCTATTGAAGAAAATTATTCTGTACATAGTATATAATATATTTTTATTTGCTTTTTCTTCCTTTCTTTGAGGAAGAAATGGTATTAATACTCTGGTTTTTGTTTTGGTGCAGTCTAGAAATTTTAGATATTTGGTGTGCTGTGATAGTTGTAAGACTCTGTGACCTATAGTGAGGACTGAATCATTTGTTATGGTAGGAACAAGTATGTGTAGAATTAGTGCCTTGAATATTTCTGAAATTGATTTTTACTTTTTTTTGACATATTTAAGATGGCAAGCAAAAGTCGTTCTGATTTATCAAAAATCAAAGTAGGACAAACCTCTATTGAAGATATAATGTCCAGAGCTTATGACAGTTTTGATGTCCAGCTCAGTAGTATGCAGTTACTGTACAGCAAACATGGTAAGTATTCATGAAAGTAATCTTTCTTTATGTGACTGAATACAATGTGATGGTGGTTGTGCCTCATATTTGTAGCTGAAGCAGTGGAGAATCTTTTGGAATGTACTTCTCCAAATGTAAGTGTTCTAAATTCAGTACTATCAACATATGATGTATTTCCAAAACATACCTTTAGGACTTCAGTTCCAATTTTAGCAAATTCATAATAAAATTCCTTTTGTTGAATACATCTCATTTGATTTGTTGCATAGTGAGTGTAAGACTGTAATTACTTTGTTTATGGTATTTTCCTTCAGTGCCTTTGCTTTTCTCCAGATTTAAAGCAGAGTCCACAAGTAGTTGTAGGTTTGATCATTTTTTTGAGGGTAAGGAAAGGATGAGAATTGAACTACTTCAATAAGGTATCAAAGGAAACTTTAGTATTTTGGGAACTAGCAACATAGAGTCAATCATAATCAGAGATGTCTTAATAATTTAATTCTTAATCTTTTGGGTTTAATTCAGTTTAATGATTTAACTTATTCCAGGGGCGAATACAGAGGCTAAACTCCCAGTACCACACATGTTAAGAATTGGGTCCTTGAAAGTCTACCCCATGGATGCTGTATCTGTGAAGATGAGTATAGGAGAAATTATTAATTAGTCTTGTATGTCTGAAGTTCAGATGTGTAAATACATCTGTTGATAGAACTATAAAGAGATCATGGCACCTGAATTTCTAGGAATGTGTACTAATATCAGATACTTCAATTCTGTGATGTGTACTGAGAATGAATCTCTTTCAGTATTTAAAGTAGGTTTTCTCTGCTCTTCTAGATGAGAACTGGCGAGAAGCTCGGAAGCTGAAAAACTCATCTCAGTGTATCTTGCAGCCCTTGGATGTAAACCTGGAATTTAGCAGGGCCATGGTTGTTACAGATGCAAGAATGCCCAGGTATGTATTTTCCCAATTTTGAAATTTTATGGTAAATTACTTTTTTGAGGGGAAAAAGAGGAAAAAATAAGGATCTGGTTATACCTGTGCACTTTTGCATTGGCTATATTTAAATATTGAAAGTAAAATACATTTATCTAGAAAAATAGAAAATAAATTAAAATAAGTTTTCAGATACCAAAAAGGTGATAGAATGTTACAGTAGTCTGCTTAAAATATATAAAGATTTTTATTAAAGATATTACTGCCTCTTCTAATTCAGTCTTCCTAATAGTTACATTTCAGTTCTCATTGAAAATACCAAGGAGCTAAAAATCTGAATTTAAAATCAGTTCTATAAATACCAAAAATATTTTGAAAAGTAATGTGCTGTCATACTCCCTCTCTTTTGATTTGGCCTATTGTTCTAGTTAGTTTACCTGCTATGGAAACAGCTGTTAATGCCTTGAATTTGCACTTAGGGTTGTTTAGCAAAATCTTGTTAGTTATAGAAATTGTACCAATCAGAAGAAAATAATTAGTACTGTTAATAACGATCAGTGATTGCATGATATAATGCTGCCACCTTCTGGAAACCTGGGAGGCCAGATTTTGAATTTTGGTGCTTACAAAACATCTTAATGTTTTCCCTCCTTATTTTTTCTCTGTTAAAGACGGTCAACAGAGTGTTAGAAAGTGAGATTTCATTTCTATGGTCATAATAACAGAATGACATAATTTTAATGTAGGTTTGCAATTCACATCTCTCAAAAATTACACTAGTATAACCTGGATTAAGGGGTGTCTTCTCTTAATGTGTACACGTGTTGCATTATTGCAATACTAGCTGTCTTGACTGTCTTGGCTACCTTATGTACTTTGGCAGTTCATGTGTCAAACTGATTCTGGAAAATTCCTGCGTAATTTTTCTCTATATCACATTGGGCATAAATGATGAAGGTTAACTGTAGCTTTTGTGTCAGCAAGAATCCCCTAAACTGTAAATTTTAGTATAGTTGAATAGGGTTAAATATATAGTTTAGTTCAATATTATGCTCACATCAGTTACATATATATATTTAAAAAAATTAATGTACATGTATCTGTTCCTTTATATTTCAGATTTTATAAGCATACTGTCATGTAAGCCCAATATTCTATTTTTTCAGAGTTTTTTAATTAATATTTGGAACTGCCTGCATAGAACAGCATAGTTCTGTTGAGAAAAATGAGTCGAAAGATGTTACTTTTACAGCAAAACCTACCACCAGAATTGTTGCTTAATGTAGTAAATGCTTACAAATTAGTTCTTAGTTTGGAAGGCCCCTGCTTTATATTTAGTCATCTGAAAAGCAGATGATTGGGTGTTTCTGTTTCTATTTTTGATTCTTTGATTTTCTGTCTTTCAGTGTCCATTGAACTCATTTGAATTCCTTGCAATTTTGTTGTTCAAAACAGTAATGAGTTTACTAGGCTTTGTCCTGACTTTGTTTAGAAAGGCACATTTTTATATTGCTACCTTGAGGAGAATACTAATTTAGGTAATTTTGGTAATGACTGCTGTATCAAAGGACTTTCACTGTTCATCTGTTATCATCTACTTTTACTTCCTAATCATTAAAATAGACTTTCATTCTGGTTGGATATGAATATCTGCATTTCTTTCATTTCTGGTAATAGGATGCTCCTTATGGTTTCTGTTACTTGAAATTTGGAAGCACTAATACGATTCTAGCACTAATTCTGTAGTTTTACAGCCTGTGTAAGGTTTTATATTTTTTTGATATTTGTTTTATCCTGTTGTATGGTCCCTCCATTTTCTGGGAGAGGTGTCTGAGAGTCTGTCATATGGTTTTTGAAGGTGTATGAAGAAAGTATTAGGATAGCAATATTAAGAGCATCCTATATAATAGCATTCATTATAAACACAATAAAAATTCCAATGTGAAGGAATGTACTGATTTGCAGCTTTGATGGTGGCATTCTTTTAACATTTCTTTCTTTCTAAACACAACCAAACTGAACTTGAAGGAAGTTTCTGCACAGATTTCCACATCAATTGAAGCACCTAGCTTCTCTGTGCCTCAGTCTCTACAAATGGGGTGTAATGGATTCTCCATATGGAGATTTCCAAACCTTAAAAGCTTTTGTTTAAAGAGCAGTGTAGAGAGCCCAGACTATTTGCAGTTGTGTGCTTTGTATCTGCTGAGTGCCTTCCTTCTAACTGTATGGGCTGTCTGTTGTACAGACACTTATGAAAAATGTCTTGACAATGTACACAAATTTTTGTTGAGAGGTTTAAGTGCAATGAAAATGAGAATTGCTATTGTATATTTAATTGCTATTGCTCCTCCAACAATGAGGAGCACAGAGGAAGGAGAGGTCCTTCAAACCTGGTAGTTACACATCTACCTTAACTCTCTCCATAATAATAAAATAAAAAAAAAAAGGAAATAGAAAAAAAAAGGAAGAGTCTAAATCTCTCTCTGATAGAACTGTAATTAAGAATTAGAATAGTAGTTGAGAATTAATCCTGTAAGGTAAGGATGTGAAGAAATTAATAAACTTAAGAAAATGACTGTTTTCTGTCACAGTTTAACATGTACAATTGTGTGCTTCCTTAAGTGTCAGAAACTGTTTCTTCAGATACTCTCATAGTATCAAAGTTAGCTGAGATGGGTTGAAAATATGGAGCTTTTTATTCTCACATCTTCTTCGGTCTTTAAGTTTTATGTCACTTTGAAGACTCAGGTGTGAGTTAAGCACATCAAAAGTGGAAGGAAGTAGCTTGTCTTGTTCCTTACACAGTATGCATCTGGTGCTCCCTGTTACCTGTTGAACAGACCTTTTTATCTGTTCTAACTAGAAGTTGTAATAAAAAACCAATATGTTCTTTGAGCAAATTTTCTGCTTGCTTCTGTTACACTCACTTGTATGAAAAACAAAGTAGTGTTTTAAACCTTTCAAAACTCATTGTGCACGTTTGATGTGATTCTACTTCTTTTTTGGCCAAATTGTATTCTATTACACTTAAAATATGTTTTACTGTTTTAATTTTTAAAGATGGTTATTTTATTCTTTTATACCCTGCATGGCTATATGTTTATTCTTTTGTTAAATATCTAGACTACCGCTGTAGTGTGCTTAACTATACATGAGTTCTAGGAAGTATTTTGTATTCTTTTTTTGATCTTTTGAGCCTTAAACATTCACATGCAAAAAACACCTCCATCTTTTCTTTGTAAAAGACTGTGTAAAAGCTCAGTTTTGTGATTTATTGTAAGTAATTAAATGCATGAACATGAGGGGACAATTTCTGATTGTAAGGAAACTGTGCCTTACGTAACCAAACCGGAAGTGGTTATTAGTACTATTTGTAGTCCTGATCCTCAAGACTTTGTAGCAAATGGAGTATAAATTACACTACTAAGTGGATAGTTGCTGATCAAGGAACTTTTCTGTGTGCAACAGAAGAGTTGCATATATATATATATATATATATATATATTTATATGCATATATGCATATATATATATGTGTGTGTAGACATATATATATATATATATATGTCTACACACATAATACATGCAATAGTTAGATGAAGGATTTTTGGACCCAGAAGACTTTCATGTTTTTCAGAACAAAAATAATGTGAAGTTTGATTGAAATAATTTTAAGATTAATTAACTGTGGAACTTTTGACGTTGGTTCTTTAAAAAACAGGTTCAAACTGTCAGGACAGTTGCCTTTACTTTCTATCCAAATATCAGACCAGAAGGTGACAAGTATCTTGGAGCTAATTGATAGCATTCCTAAGCCAGAAAGTACACCTGCTACCAGTTCTCCTCCAAAAATGACTGAGGTAAGATTTTTAAGAGATTTCATTAAAAACTATCAGAAAAATACCTTCTTGATATTAGCATTCCAGTTTTGAAAGGTTCACAAAAAAGTGATGAACAAGTGTTGACTTCATGCCTCTTGAAAAATTTAGCTTTTTCTCTAAAGCTGTAGAAAATTTTCTTGCTGTTTAATTAGTTTATTGTGAACTTTGGCCCATAATTATGAAATAGTTGTCAAGTGTTTGGATTTAAAATAGAAGCCCTCAGAGTTTTACTACTAAGGGAATTAATTAGTAGTTCATAATAATCTTGACTAATAAGCATACTCAGTTTTGTTGAGGATTAGTTTAATTGTACCTTCAAATTTACAGATGTATCATAGTGCTGCAGAATTTGGGTTCAGCTGTTTTGTTTAGTGAAGAAAACATTAAAATGCTGGAATTTTTGAAGTTCAAGTATTATGTCATGTTATATGAGAGTTTCAAAAGCCAAACAAAAAATACTCACTCTCTGTTTTATAAACAATGCCTGCCTGGCAAAAGTAGCATTTTTTTTTCAGCTGACCTCAGTGCTTTTCTCATTTCAAGTCCTTTGCACAGTATAGCTCAGGATGGAAATTTTCCCTTGCACTTGTATCAATTAGGAGTTTGGAGAGTGGTTCTTGCTCTTTTACCACCTCCTTTCCTTGGTGAAAATGATTTCACTGTTTTATAAATTCTTCAGAACAGAAGTTTGTCCCCTTCTTATTTTTCCTGAAAAATATATTTCACCTTTTGAGCTGTTCTTAACAAAACTAGGAAATTAACTCACAGTTACTAATTTTTGACATGACTAGTCTTTGTGATCTGGCTGTGTTTAATATATCTGTAAAGCAATCCTCTTATTAGAATGTATGTGAACTCTTTTAAAAGTCAAAGACAAAATTTTCCTCTCCATTTTTCTGTCATTTGTAAATACTTCTAACAATCTGTTATTTAGTAACTCATGAACTTGATCCTACAGAAATAGTGGTCATCTTTGTATTTGGGTTTTTTTTAGATTATTTGATAATTATCTTTCCATCTTTGTACAAATTATTCTGCACTGTTCTGGAAAGCTGTTACTGCAGTTTGGTATTTTCTGTGGGTTATATTAGCATAATATTTATTAACAGTTAATGCAACAATTCGACATGCATTTCTATTGAAAGTATATATACAGTGAAGAGTATTTTTCTTCATGTGGTTCTTGCCATCTCTTTTGTGGTGCCATTAAAATTTTAGCTAATTCTGACTTAATAGTATACTTATAGTATACCCAGCCAAAGCCACCTTAGTCTCTGTTGTTTTGTGCAACAAATCACAGACTAACTTTTTTTGAGGGTAGGTTTTGGGACTTTACTTTTACAAGAATAGAATTTGCATGTATAAGATGCACATTGTCCTCTGCTTTATAGCACTGACTATACTTGAATTTAATTATAGAATTTAACTGTTAAGTCTGAAGTATTTTAAGTGACCTTGAAGTAATTAGTATTGCCTGTACATTAGTTGTGATATATAGTAGATGAGGTGAGGAAAGACTGTGGACCAAGTATAAATATATTTGTGTTATATGTGAATCCAGATCAAAACTTAGGCTTAAACCTGTCTGCTCAAGCTTCAGAACATGACAGACTTTAATTGCTGGTATTAAATTCGGTTAATTTGAGTGGATTTTGTATTTTGATGGTGGCAGGTATACTACCATGTTTTCATCCTTACAGCTGTAATTCTTCTGGACTTTGTTAGCATCCTATAATTTCTGAACTGAAAAGAATGTGAAATCCTTTGTTGTCAGAGTGCTGTTTTCTTTGTTACATTCTGAGTTAGTGGTGGAAGTGTTCTTGAGCTGTGAAAACAGAAGACATTTTGGAACAGATCCTTCTACATTTTTGCACTCAGCATTTTAGTCCAAGAAGACACTTCAGTGTATAAGTTCATTTTTCATGATTTGTACTATGAAAAGTCAAATTTAATTTATTTCTCCTTGTTTTCATAGAATGTGGAAGTGTTACAGACGAGACATTTTCACGTATTTCTTAAATACTTAGTCTATTTATTACTTGTGTATAGCCAGCTGGGGGTTTCTGTACAAATCACAAACAGGGTGGGACTGCTGTGGAACATGCCTTGGGCTGTTTTAGTTTTCAGCATCAGTCTCATTACATGGTTATGAGAATGGGAGGATGCCATCAGCTCACATCCCAGGCAGCAGACCCAGAACTTAATGTTACAACTTACTTTATAAGTTTCTTGACCAATCACACAAAGCAAAAGCACATTGACAGTAGTTCTATCCAACCACTGTAAGCACACATACCTTTGGTTAAAACAATGCCTGCTTATTTCGAATACAATACCTGCTTGTAAACCTTAAAACACAATGCACAGAGCTCCATTATTAAGCTTAAAACTTCCTAATATCTTGCTAGATAAACTTTTCTGTAGCTTAGGCAGTTATTCTAGACAAGTGTTAATACACAGACCATTGTTCTATTTGTCCTTGCTTTTCTACTTTTTAAATATTTTTTTCTGCTGATCTATCTCATGGCTGCTGCTTAGCTCCAGTCACAGTTCTGCTGTCTCTGAGGCCTGCCTTTTGCAGCTTTCCCCAAACCCTCTGATTTTGTGGATTCCCACACTTGTAGACATGAGTATATTCAATAAAGTCAGATTATGTAGGCTGGAGGCAGATGTGGGAATGTTGAGTGTGAGATGAAAAATGTAGCCTTGGAAACAATATTCAAGATGAGTGTTTCTTGGTACCTGATGTATTGATTTGATACTGTGGTGTTGTGAATAATTGTCTGAGCCTGAGCTTTGAAAAGTGCAGTAACAAGGGAGAGGAGAAGATGTGGTGGTGCAGGAAAAGAGCTGTTTTAAACTGTGCAGTCCAGAGCCAAAGGCACTCAAGAAGAAAGGGCACAGTGCACAGTTCTCTTACTTTGATACTCTGTGCAAGGCACATCTATAATACATGTGCATGTGGAACTTGCAGGTGAGAATTCTTTACAAACTTAGATTACTGAGATTGCTTTCTGAGACTTGATGACAACTAAATCATTTGGATACCTTTACTAAGAGCATTTAATTCTATCATGTATGAAACCACGTGGAGTGGAAGATTTCTATTCTAGAGTGCACTCTAGTGGCATTTCACATATTTTCAGTTACCACTCCGAGTTGTGCCTAACTGCATTTCACTGTTGAAGACCCAGAATCATAGATTATCCTGACCTGGAAAGGACCCACAAGGATCCTCGAAGTCCAACTCCTGGCCCTGCACAGGACCATCCCTAGGGCTCAACACCATATACTGCAGAGCATTGTCTAAACACTTTTTGAACTCTGTCAGGCTGGTGCTGTGACCACTTCCCTGAGGAGCTGTTCTAGTGCTCAGCCACTTTTTTGGAAAGGGATCTTTTCATAGTGTAAACCTCCCTGACACCCCTTCATACTGTTCCCTCGAGTCCTGTCACTGGTTCCCAGAGAGAAGGGATCAGTTTCAGCCCCTCTGCTTCCTCTTGTGAGAAAGATGAAGAGTACTGTGAGGCCTCCTCTCAGTACTTTACTAGTTGGTTTTTTCCCCTTATGTCTGAAGCAGTGCAATTCAATGAGGCAAAATGCTAGATTCCACACTTGGGTCACAACAACCCCAAGCACTGCTACAGGCTGGGGACGAAGTTCCTGGCTGTCCAGCAGATAAGGAACTCGGGGTGCTGGTTAATAGGCAGCTGAACGTGAGCCAGTGGTGTACCTAGGTGGCCCAGAATGCCAAGGACATCCTGGCCTGTACCAGTAATAGTGTGACCAGCAGGACCAAGGCAGTGATTATCCCCCTGTCCCTTGACACTGGTGGGGCCTCACCTTGAATCCTGTGCTCAGTTTTGGGCTCCTCATGGTGAGAAAGGCTGAGGTGCTGGTCTTTTCTCCGAAGTAAAAAGTGCCAGGATAAGAGTAAATGGCCTCAGATTGCCTCAGAGGAGGTTTAGATAGGATATTAGGAAAATTTTTTCACCAAAATGATTGTCAGTCATTGGAGCAGGCTGCCCAGTGGATGAGTCACCATCTCTGCTGCTATTTAAAAGGCTTGTAGATGTGGCTTGCCACAAAACTATGTCTCTTGCAGTGCTAGGTTTATAGTTGGACTTGCTGATCTGAAGGTTCTTTTCTAACCAAAATGTTTCTATGATTCTATGAAATAGAAAGAAGTCCTGTCTGCTCTAATGTTTTTTTTTCTCTTTTTCTTTTTTCCCCACCCAGCACTTGTGTTATTTTTGTAAAGAGCTGTTGATCTTTATTGTTCTCTGAAGTTGCTGTATTGTAGTCCTTTGACGGACTAGGTTTTGTCTTTTATGATTTTTCATATCATGTGCCATTTCTAACCATCTTTTGGTCTGTGAGGTTGAATCCTCACTGTGTTTTGTAGTGAGTTCTCTCTAGTTAGATGCAAGTGCAAAAGCTGCTGCTTCTACCTATTTTAGGTCTCGTTTCTCCCCATACTTACAATTTTAGTAATGTGTTTAATTTTATTGAATTGCACTTAAGCTAAGTTGTAAATTGCACTTTCCCTAAGTTGTAAAACTTGGATGCAGCATATATGCATGCAGTAACGTGACCAATAAATACAAGAAAAAATTTTATGATATCACCTGTTTCAGGCTACACTGACCCCTGTGCTTCCAGCACCACATTCATCTCAAGGCGTGTATCCTGTTTTGGATCTTCATTCATTTGCTGAGTCAGGTAGTATAATCTATTTTAAAGTCTTGCTTAAGAAGTGGGTCAAGTCAAGAAGTTTTTGAGTTCTTTGAATTAATTTATTATTCTTACTGTAAGCAAGGATATGGGGCTTTGTTTCAAGTTCTTGAGGGCTGAGTAGTGTTATATTCTGTTTAGCTTATAATTGATGCTGTACAAACTACTTGTAGCAATATATTACATATAGCAATATATATGTATATATTGTTATATACAGCAGTAAAATTCTGTATTCTTGTTTTCGTCATTCCCTTCCTGAGGGTATAGCAGGAAAATTTTGTTTGGTATGGTGGATTTATTTTTGTCGGCATATGTTATTGCAAATCTGCATTCAGGGCATTTGTAGTAATACGAAATTTTTAGCTTTAGCATTTACTTAGTCCTCTGATGATGGTTTTAATTATTTTCTTGTGGTGAAGGATTTCTCTCCTATTTAGGTGGATTTGTTTAAATTACAAGGTAGGGAAATTATAACCATTAGAAACTGCTTTGTTTTTATAAACAAACATTTTGATTTGTACTGGATAAAGCAGAAGATTGGCTGTGGGAGAGCCAGTTGTGTTCAACACTTCCTTGCTGTTCAAAACAGCTTAGCTAGATCCTAATGTTTCATCTAGTAGTTACATTAGAAAAATAATCAAACATATCAGTATTATTTTAGTATCAGTTATGTTTGTGATGCCAAAACACTCAGCCGGAGAAACAGACTACTACTACTTTCTGAAGTTAATGATTTTTGTGGTTAGCAAACACTAGCAAAATTATCGGCAAAGTTACTATGTCTGTTTCATAGCCTTAAATTCAATGTGTAAAAATATGTATTTGTGCATCTTTATCTGTTTTTATATAAGCTCCTTTAAGTGTCCAAATGTAGAGTCATGTCTTTCAGTTCTTAAAAACTAGGCTGAAGTGAGAATGCATGCTGGCAACAAGTAATTTGAGAAAGTAATAGCTAGATTTAGATTGGAATCGAGTCTGATTTTAAATCTATATACAGTTATACAGTCCTTTTAAGTGATTTATGTTAGTTCTCTATCTTTACTCTCCAAAATCTCAGAGCTGTTTTTAAGCTTTACAAAATACTTCATGTAATTTGTTGAGTTTTTTTAGAAGGATATTTCTTCCACAGTTGCCTTATACTTCAGTGTTTATGTTTTTAGATGAAGAAGACCTTCACAAGACAGTGTAATCTATTTATCCTGGTTATATTTCTGCACTAATGTAAAGTGAATTAAAAGCTTGATACTTCTTAGGAGTCTCTCTGAAATGGGAGATCTACAGCAGCAAGAAATCCCAAGTAGTGTGGCTGATACTGAGGCCATGGCTCCTGTACTGTCAACAGCAGTCTGATCAGCAGATGAGTTTAGCTGTTAGGTCACACGAAAAGCAAGACAAAGCATCGATTGTGCTGTCTTTTGCAAAGCCAGAAGTAAGAGAATGCTGACAAAGTAATTAGCTAATGAGATCTGAAGTTTATGATGACATGATGGAGGCAGCTATAGGTGTGGTGTAAAGTTATGGAGGCAGGAATTGGGATGGTTATGGAAACAGAATTTAATGTTAGTTGTCAGCTAGATACTTGTATATTTAAGCTTTTATAGATGTAAAAACACTAGGTCACAATACTGTAAAATATTGGCTGTGTAAACTGCATATGTAATGATGTTGTGAATTAATCCTTAGAATCAGAAGAAGAATTTTATGATGCACTAAGCAGTCCTGTGGAAGATGTGCCATTTTTTGAAGTCTCATCTGACCCCCTCAAGCAGACTGTCAGTACAAGGCGAAAAAACCTACACAAACAGGAATCTCTGAAAAATATGACAGATTTCCAACTAAAGTTTGAAGTAGCTGAGGTAAAATTACTTTTAAAAATTTCCCTGAAGCACAGCAGGACTGTATTTTTTCCATGTTTGTTTTGTTTATAATTCCCTGTGCGCAGAGATATTCATTCCCCATTTTCCCCTGAAACTGTTATGCAGAGTTTTTTCCATAAAAACTCTGGATATGGAATAATTGTGCTTCTGTATCCTTGTTATCACTGAAGTGCTTTGGTTTATCCACTTGATTTCCCAACTCACTTTGTCACTGAATTTTCTTTACCTGTGTCTCAGAAATCACATTACATCTTTGTTTCAGCTAAATAGGTTCTTGTGGCATTTTTTCCAGATACTGCTGTGGTCAGTGGGAAAACTTCATTAATATTTTATGTTGTAACAAGCACCTTATTGTTCTGTTCTAGTTCTTCCCAGATGCTGTTGTCCACACATGTAAATCTGTAAGACCTTCATTATGAAGAGTTTTCTGTATTCTTGCTATTTCAGGCTTAGGGGGGAAAAAAGAGTACTTTATCCAAATGCAAGAACCCCTGCTAACTGTATTAGTTCTAGTAAAAGAGGTGACTTATTAACACTATCGTTAACTTTGTCATTAGATGATCATGGCTATGGCACTGTTATTTCTGAAACTCAGTGTATTTTACTTTACATTTATTTTAAAAATAAATCATACCAGTTCAGTTAACTTTACAAATTTTGTTTTATGCTAGGGCTTACAGAATGTCTTCAACACCTCACAGCTAGCTTTTAGCATACTATATATTACACCTTTACTACTAATAAAACTGAAATGTAGTGTTTACGTGATGACAAGACCTTATTTAGAACTACTAGTCTAAAACGAGGATGCTATGTTTTACCTTATTTTCTAATGACAACTAACTTACAATCTTTAAGAAAAAATTAATTTGGGAATCTATTAGAAATCACTTCTGTTATCCTCAAAGTTTAAAATCGCTTACTGAGTTTTGTTTTGATTTTCCTTATTTGTAGACAGCATTACATGGAAAGGAAGAATACATATATTTGTTTGGTTGTCAAAATTGGATACAGCAGCCCAGCTACATATTTATTTTACAACAGTATTGTCATGCATTGGTGAAAATGTAGTAAATCCTCTTGCCAGACATTCAGCTTGGGAATCTAACTCTTAGTAGGAGAATTCAGAGAAATTCCAGTGAAAGTAGTAAACACTTTGTGCTGACTGAAAATCTAGTTTTGACTGTATTGAACATTGCTGAGTGCTGTACAGATTTTTTTTTTAAATAATAGTTTGTGTGACTGTTACTTTGGTATTACATACACGCATGTTTGAAGTTTTTGTTATAATACCAGCAACCAGTACTGCTTGTTGAATTGTTTATTTCTATTCAAGGCATTTGCTGTATAGAGTTTAATTATCAATCTACAAATAGACATTAACCAATAAAATGTAAGTAAATATATCCTGTATAAAAAACGAAGCAGTTCTTATGCTTCTTATAATCCCTTAATGGTTTTGGGTGTGTGTTTTGGTTTTTTTTTTAGGTCTTAATTAAATTATGCCGTCTTACTGGTGATACTGAGATGCCTGTGCTTCAGCTTGATATTTTGGGCTTAGGCACTGAACTTAAAGTGAGAACATTTGACATGACTGGAAGTGCTTTCCTTCGTGAAGTTGGTCTTCTGTGCCCAGAGTATATTGGTAAGTATTTATAATCTGGTCAAGGAATTTTTCACAAATAACACTGTGAATTTGTCTTCAAAAGCTCTGTAGGGCTTTTGTCAAATAAGGAAGATTTGCTTCCTTACTTAAATGTGGGTCTGAGGGCAAGTAAATCAGGAGCTCATCCACTTATTAGTGCTTTGGTAAATATGTTCTGGTGGTGATGATTATAGAGATTGTAGATTGTGGACGTTTAATTATTTGACGTCTGCAAAAGAGGGTTTTTGATTAAGCAGCAATGACAGCTATTAGCCTAGCTGGCAGTTTATAGATGAAGAAGGTTTTAATTTTTTTTCTTTTAAGTAATTTTCTGTATTCTTTTTTTTTCTTGTTTTTTTTAGATGATAATGACAAGCCAGTTTACATAATTACTACATTGGATAATGTAGAAGATGATCTTCTCACTCTGGAATATACAAAGGTTAGGAAAGAGTAGGCTTTGCTTTTCAGTTGTAAGCCTGTCATAAACATCACATTAATATGCACCAGATGTTGAAGGTTATTTCCTTACTTATTGTCGTTTTTAACGTCTTGAGTGTAATGTGCAAAGTCTGTCTGCTCCTTCAGCAGAAAAAATTTACATCTTAAGTTGTAGTGGATTTGAAAATAAGTTTTTTAAATGGAATTTACAAACTTCTGATTTGTTTGTTTTATGTGCATTTTTGGTGAAATAGACTGATATTAAGGGACCAGAACTGAAAACTGTCTGTCAGAATGTTCTACAGAAAATAAAGGTATGATAATTTTTTTTAACATAATTTTCTCAATTTGGGAGGAGAGGCATACTGGATAAACAAAAATTTTTCTTTTAGGTGAACTTTTCTTCTCTAGATGTTCATTTGCATACTGAAGCTCTGCTGAATGCAATGAACTATCTGAGTAATCTTCTGCCTAAACAAGAAACTAAAGTTGTGGAAGAACCAGTCCATGAAAAAACAGAAGAGAAGAAGGATGTTCTAAAAAAATTTAGTAAGTTTCTTTATTATTTTTTCCTCCTTTCATTCCTCTTTTTTCACTTAAGTAAGAAATAAAACAAAGGTACTTTATATTTTTGTAAGCCTGTCAATGATGTTTGATATGAGAAATTTTGCTTCAAGTTATATGTATTTATACGATTGTATGCTTAGCCATGTGCAGTTTTCTGACACATAGATCAAGGCTTACATTTGCTATGTATTGGAGGCACTAAGTCAATGTAAATAGAAAAGCCATAAATTTTTGTCAGGTTTTTATTGTTTTTTCCTTGGTATAAATTAAGGCATTTGATGGCCTTATGGCTGTTACCTTATACCTGAGGAGCATCAACCTCTTACTTGCTGTGCAGTTTAAAAACTAAAACAGTACATGTCCTCATTGAAGAATGGTAACTTTTGTTATTTTTTATTTCCCATAGCATCAAAAAAATCAAAATGTGAAGATATTATTGACCTCATTATCTGTGCGGATTTATCATGTTTGCGTATTTTTATCAGAGAGAAAAACCGTAGAATAGCTGAAATTCACATTGAAGGTAGGAACAAAACTTTAATCACAAAAGCACAAAACTTTGTAAGCACTATAGTGTATGGATTTTGTATGTCTTGTTTTTGAGGTCTGGATAGCCAAGTGATCATGAAGAAAGCAGCAACTGATGTGACTGCAAAATTGAAGAACATCAGTATTGTGGATTCTGATGAGAAAGCGTTGTATAAAAAGGTAGGTGTATGCATGTATTGTTGATTTTCTTTTTGAATGGATGCTAAATTAAACTTACTTTTTAGACTCTACTCTCTACTGTGACTTTTTTCAGTCATGTTTTATGTACTTGCTGGGAGTAGTATTCTCTATATGACAGAATAATTTTGCACTTACAACCAGTGATGATTAGACTGACATTAATTTGTGTAACTGATATTTAACTGCTCATAGCCTCTTACTGTGTTGGCTTTTGTGAAGAGAATTATTCAAGCTGAGATGTCAACTTAATAGTTGCAGCTATTTCAATGGATTTTAAAATTTTGATTTTTTTTTTCATATATTGTTGAGATACTTGGAGTAAAAATGTCTTAGTGGTGTGAGGTACTATGTTTTGTTTTGAAGTTAAGTTTCTCCAATATGTAAGTTTTTACAGTTAAGATAATGTTTTTTTTTCTTCTTAAGGCTCTTTACATCACAGAAAAAGAAGTCTTCAACTTCAGAATGGTATCATATGTGAATGCTACAGATGGCATTGCATATACAAATATGGATGTTGTTGACAATCGTATTTACCTAACTGTTGGGTGTATTCAGGTAGTTTTTGTCAACAAGTTTGTTTCATCTGTTTTGGTAAGTTTAATTTTCCAGATACTGTTTCTTATCATCCAGGTGAAGTTGTCAGAGCAAGAAAGGGATAAGACGTTCCATATGGGGTGGTGTCCATTTGTATAAGAGCTTTTATATACTATTGTAAAAAAGTTTACTGGGATTGATGGTTGGGCTTGATGGCTTATTTTTCTTCTACATATGTTTGTTACTGTGGAGCACATGAGTAAGCAAAAATGTTTACTATGGTTAATAATAATGTTTGTCTTAGAACGTTTGTAACAGCTGTTAAATATACATACCATTCATTATTTAGAACACTGAAATATAAGTAAGAAACCATGAAAATTAATGCCCTTTCCATAAATGCTGCTCATAAATCAATCTTCTGCTGCTCATATGATTAGATAAAATGTAGTTCCTACAAGTCATGTTACAAGGTCATTGCTCTTACCATCTAATTTTCCAAATATTTGGTATAGAAATTTATTTTTATATATGCATAATTTATCATACTTGAGGGAAGATTATCCTATTAAAGAATTTGGACAAAATGTATAGCAAAAATAACATTTTAGGATGGTTTGCTGTTTAAATAACTATGATTTATAGTGTTTTTGAAGTATTGTAATTCTTAATAATTAATTCCTGATGTCTGTATTCCTTTCCTAGGCTTTTATAAATAACTTTCAAGCTGCCAAGGAAGCTTTTACTGAGGCAACTGTTCGAACAGCAGAGAAAGCAGCTACAGGTGTAAAAGGGTTAGCAGAGCGTAGTTCCCGTTTAGCGCTGGATATCAATATCAAGGCACCTGTTGTGATAATTCCACAGTCAGCAATGTCTGCAAATGTCCTGGTGGCTGATCTTGGTCTAATCACTGTGAAGAACCAATTCTTTATTGCTAAAACAAAAACACGATGTACTCTTCCACCTGTTATTGACTCTATGACGGTGAAATTGAGTGAACTGAAGTTATACAGGTAATGTAATGTCAATATTTTTAGAATTCATTTAATCCTTTTGGGATTCTTCAGGTAGAGAGCGTCAAGGAATAGTTAAATAAGTCGTTAATGGTTGCTGACTGGCTGACTATTATCTTGGACTATAACAACAAATGAATTTTTTTTAAAGCAATGAAAATGTATGGTTCAGGAAAAGGAGCAATCTGCGCGTGTTTAAATAGAAGCAAGTCATTGTTCAGGATAAATTTTGTAGTACTATAGAGTTACGCATTATTCATAAATTTGGGACAGGCTATACCTATTTGAATTAGACTGTTTTGATGGGATTTTCAAGCTATGCATAGCAGCAAAGGTCCTCAGTTAGACAGCCATTAAGAACTGTTTAAAAATGGTCCTTGGTGCAGGGGGTTCATGGAGGGAGCGGGAATGGAAGGGACTTTTCAAACACAGTTGGAGAGTATGGAAGAAAGAAGGACTTGCTCTCCACTGGAGAGCAGGTAAGAGGTCCTGACAAGAGTTTGTGTGTTGCATGCTTAGTATGTGCCTGATACCTCCTCCCTACAAAGGAAGGAGGTGCACTTGGTGGAGAAGGGCTTCAACTAGAGCTACTTGGAGTAGTATAAAGGGAGTTTTATAGTACTATTTAAAAGGATGAGGAAAAGACAGACATGTGTTTTTTAGAATGTGAAATATGCGAAAGCTGGCAGCATTTTACTTCTTTTCACAGATCTTACTATGAGCAAGATTCTTTGCAAACTGAAGTACAGTTGCTGCAGCCAGTCAATCTGGAAGTAGCTGTTGAACGAAATTTAGCTGCTGCATGGTATCATGAAGTTCCTGATATTGAAATATCTGGCCGGCTCAAGCCTATGAATGTAAGCACTTGTTTCTGAAAGCAACTGTTACAGTATTTCTGGAAAACAGATTCATTTTTCTCTATAAAAGTTCAAGCTCAGTAGTTAAAGTATTGTTTGATTTTAAGACATAGAGATAGAACAGCTTTTGTTGTTTCATAGGTGAAAAGAAAATGAATAGATTTTGGTTCTAATTTAAGGTCTGTATTTCATCTGTGATATTCCAGGCAGACTTTGTACTATGAATTACTGTTGCTAGTTAAAAATGCTTATTCTTTTATCTATCAGTGTCTTCCAATGAAGTATTGGAAAAGTTGGGGTTTATTGGTTTGTTCAGTAGCAGTGCTGAATTTGTACCTATGACAAACCTGAAGAGTTATTAATGACCTGCTGTGCCACATAGGCACTCACAGATCTATGGGGCCAAATGGGATTCATCCTAGCATGATTTAATTTAGCATAAAAAAAAGTAAATTGAAATTTAAACAGAATATAATTTAAATTTAACATTAAAAATAGAAAGGTTGTGATGTGTGTGAGGAAAACCAATTTGCCATATTTTGAAATAGAACTCGTAAGTATTACTGTAAAGTAAGTATTACTGTAAGGTGCATTGTGACTAAATGCAGGTAAAAATTTTGGTCAACTGTAAGTCAATCTGTATGTGTACGTGTTCTGACATTCCAGTTTCTAAATTGTAACTTGGTAGGGAAAGTTCGTAGATGAAAACAAAATAATGTGTGACTGATTTCTGATTTCTAGAAATTACTGTAAGGAGTTTTGTGAATTTGAGAAAAATGTTCAGCGTCATAAACAGAGACTCAGATGAGATTAATTTGATTTATCTGTTTACTTGTAAGCCCAGATTTTAGTTACCAAACATTACGTGAACAGAGTTGTTCTGATGTCCATTCCAATCTTTTTTAAAGCTCATTCTCAGTCAGGAAGATATTACCACAATACTGAGGACACTAAATGAAAATGCGGGTGAAAGCTCTGGTGCATCAACAGCTTTCCCTGAATCGAAAGCATCAGCTAGTCATTCTAGTGAAATGCATGGTACTTCTCAGCACTCTGCAGGTAATATTTTCTAAAATTACATCATCCGGCATTTTAGGTATTATTGTCAATATGTGGCTTCTGTTGGAATTGCATTTAAAAATGGATGCCAGATTTATCTGTGTATACCAATAATGTAGAATCACAAAATAATAAAGGCTGCAAAAGACCTCCAAGACCATCAAATGCAACCTTTGACCAAACACCACCATGTCAATGGAACCATAGCACTAAGTGCCACGTCCAGGTCTTCTTGAATACTTCCAGGGATGGTTACTACACCACCTTCCTGAGCAGAAACTCTTCCTGATGTCCAGCCTGAACCTCCCCTCTCTCAGCTTGAGGCTGTATCATCTTACCCTGTCACTCATTAGGTGTCTGTGAAAAGAGACCAGCTGCCCATCTTGCTACAACCTCCTTTCAAGTAGTTGTGGGGACCAATAGGGCTCCTCTGAGCTTCCTTTTCTCTAGCCTGAACACCTCAATCTCCTTCAGCCACTCCTCATATAACTTGTGTTGCAGACTGTTCAGCAGTTCCATTGTCCTTGCCTGGACATGTTTCAGGACCTCAATGTCTTTGTTTTGTGAGGGGCCCAGAACTGGAAGCAGGATTCGAAGTGTGGCCTCACTTTCAGTAAAGGCTGAGTACAGGCAGGCAATTGCTGTCCTGGTCCTGCTGCCCACACTGTTCCTGATACAGGCCAGGATGATGTTGGCCATCTGGGCACAGCTGGCTCATGTTCAGACACTACTGAGTAGCACTCTCAGGTTCTTTTCCCCTGAGCAGCTTTCCAGACACTCTGTCCTCAGCCTGTAGCACTGCCTGGGGTTGTTGTGATCCAAGAGCGGAACTTGGCACTTCACCTCATACCATTGGCCTCAGCCCATTATCCAGCCTGTCCAGACCCCTCTGCAGAGCCTTCCAATCCTCCAGCATATCAAAACTCCTGCCCAACTTGGTGTCATCTGTGAACTGACTCAGACTCATTTGATCCCCTTATCCAAATCCCTAATATTAAGTTGTTAAACAGAAGTGGTCCCAATATTGAGCTCTGGATTCCACCACTGGTGACTATCTGCCAATTGGATATAATTCCATTCACTACCACTCTCTAGGTCCAGCCATCCAGCCAGTTTTTAACCCAGCAAAGAGTTTACCTGTACAAGCTCTGGCCTGCCAGCTTCTCCAGAAGTATGCTGTGGGAGAAAGCATTGACTTCACTAATGCACAGGTAGTTAACATCTACAGCCTTTCTCTCTTAAACCAGATGAGTCATCTGGTTGAAAAAGGAGAATGGGTTCGTCAAGTAGGACCTGCCTTTCCTGAACCCATTCTGAAACCATTCTGGACCTGGACCCCGATCCCTTAGTTGTTCAGTTTGTGCTATGTGATCACACTCACGATGATTTGCTCCATAACCCTCCCCAGCACCAAGGCCAGGCTGACAGGCTTGTAGTTCCCTGGATCTTTCTTTTGTAGATGGGCATCACGTTGACCAATCTCCAGTCATCTGGGACCTCTCCAGTTAACCAGGACTGATGATAAATGATGGAGAGTGCCCTGGTGAGCCCCTGCCAACTCCATCATCACCCTAGGTTGAATCCTGTTTGATCCTATAGAATTGTGAACACCTGAGTGGCACAGCATTCACTAATTACTTCCTCATGGATTGGAGCAGGTTTCTTCTACTCTCTGACCCTGTCTACCAGCACAGGTGGCTAGTTGCCCAGAGAATAACCATTTTCACTCTTAAAGACTGAGGTGAAGAAGACATGAAGTACCTCAGCCTTTTCCTCATCCTTGGTGGCAGGGTACTCCTCCACATCCAGTGAAGGGTAGAGATTATTCCTTTGCCTGCTCTTTGTTGTTAACATATTTATAAAAACATTTATATATATATACATTTATATATATTTATTTGTATTTATTTTCCTTCACAGCAATGGTCAGATTGAGATCTAGCTGAGTTTTAACCTTGCTAATTTTCTCTGTGCAACTTAACAGCATCCTTGTACTTTTCTTCCACTTGCCTGCTTCTTCTTCCAAAAGTCTCATTTTTTCCCCTGAGTTCCTCCCTATTCAGCCAGGCCAGCCCATAGAAACTATGGATTTCATTCTTAAACTACATCTAGACTTCGTGGACCCCTTTTGTTTTAAGGGCTTATTGCCAAGGGACTGTCTGAACCAGTGTCCTAAAAGTCTGCCCTCCAGAAGTCCAAATTTTGTTGACACATTTTGTTTTGTATTGAAAACTGTTGTGTCATGGTTTCTGTGCTCAAGATGGCTCCAACCACAACATCTCCCACCAGCCCTTCTCTGTTTGTAAGCTGCAGATCCAGCAGGGTAGCTCCCCTGGTAGGCTCACTTCTCAGCTGTGTTGAGAAGTTATCTTCACATACTCCAGGAATCTCCTAGACTGCCTCCTCTCTGGTGTTGAATTCCAGCAGACATCTGGCAGGTCACAAGAACAAGGGCTGACAGTCATGAAACATCAGCATCACATCATAGAATAGTTTATCCACCTCCTCATCCTGGTTGGGTGGTCTATAACAGACTCCCACCAGGATATCTGCCTTTTCAGCCTTCCCCTGACTGTCACCCATAGGCACTCAACTTTCTCATTGCTAGCCTTGAGCTCTGTACACTCACAACACTTCCTACTGTACAGAGTCTCCCCACACCTCTCCTTCCTTTCCTGTCCCTTCTGAAGAGCTTGTAGCCATCCAGTGCAGCACTCTGCTCATCCCACCACATTTCTGTCATTGCTTTCCTGCTGCACAGTGGCCTCCAGCTCCTCCTGTTTGTAACCCATATCGTGTGCATTGGTGTAGTTGCACTTCAGCTGGGTTACTGATTTTACTCCTAACCCTGGCATCCTACCCCCAGGCTCATCTTAAGTGAGCTTGGTCTTTTTCCCACCCCCCTGCAAACCTAGTTTAAAGTCCTCTTAACTCATGCCAACTCATGGGCAAGAATTGTTTTTCCCCTTTGAGACGAATGAACCTCATCTGTCCCCAGCAGTCCTAGTATTACATCAGTTGCCTCATGGTCAAAAAAAGAAAATTCCACTGATGTCACCAGCCTTCAAGCATTGTGTTCATCAGGGGGGTTCTCCTGTTCATTTCAGCATTCTTCCCTGCTACTGATGGGATCAAGGAAAACACCACCTTATGCTCCTGTGCCTTCAACCAGTCATCCTGAAGTCCTTTCCAATTGCTGTAGGACTTTTTTCCTCAACCTTCTAATTGCCAACCTGTACAAACAGAAGTGGGTAATAATCAGGAGTAATAATCCTCTACTGAGTAATAATCCTCTACTGACTCAGTGTAGAGGATCTCACAGAATGACAGAATGGGTCATGCTGGAAGAGACCACAGCAGGTCATCTGGTCCAACCCCCTTGCTCATGTAGGGTCATCCCAGAGCACATGGCGCTGGATTGTGTCCAGGCAGTTCTTAAATATCTCCAGTGAAGAAGACTCTACAACCTCTTTGGGCAATCTGTGCCAGTGTGTGGTAATCTGCACAGTAAAGAAGTTCTGTTTGGAACTTCCTGTCCATGACTTTCTGCTCTGTCCATCTTACCATCCACTGATCCAGGCAACACTCACAAGTTTGCCAGTGAGGATGTTGTGAGAGGCATTATTTAAAGCCTTGTTGGAGTCAAGGTAGACAATAACCACTGCTCTTACCTCATCCATCCAGGTAGTTATAGAAGATATCATGTTGGTCAAGCATGATTCCCCTTAGGTGAATCCATGCTGACTACTCCTTTTTGTCTTTCATGGGCATAGAAGAGATGGCCTCCAGAATGCAGCACTCCATCACCTTTGCAGGGATTGAAGTGAGGCTGTCTGGCTGGTAGTTCCGTGGGTTCTCCTCCATTGCCCTATTTGAAGACTGGGATGACGTTTGGTTCCTTCCAGTCCTGAGGCATCATTCCTAATCACCACAGCCTTTCAAAAATGAATGTGTGCAGTCAGCTTTCTCAGCATTCATAAATGTATCCTGTCAGGGCCCTCTATATGCATTCCAAGTAGCTTCACCTCACTTACATCTCCAATGTATTTCCTACTTATGTGTGAGTAGTGGCAGAAGCTCTTCATTCATCTATGGAGGTCTCTTGCCCCTTTGCCTGATTTCTTGCTCACTGGCCTGCATTGGGATGCCAGTTCTTGAGCCTGGAGGAAGTGATTCTTAGGGGAACAGCCCCTGCTGTTCCCCTCTGCTTAGGGGAACAGACCTGCTTTTGAGGGCCTGTTCCCACAGATTCTTCCAAGAGAATTCTCTGAAGTGGCTGAAGTTATTTCTCCTGAAGTCCATGGTTGCACTCTTACTTGGTGCCTTGTTCATTCCTCACCCAATCTGGAACTCCACAATCTCATGATCACTATCCAGCCAAGGCTGCCCCCAACCTTCACATCCCCCACAAGGCCTTTCCTGCTGGTTAGTGTGATGTCAAACAGCTACAACATTCCTTGTGGGATCCTCCACTATCCCTGACAGGGAGCTGTGATCAATGCTTTTGAGCAACCTGCTGGGCTGTTCGTGCTTCAGAGTGATGGCTCTGCAGCAGATGTCAGGGTAGTTAGAGTGGAACCAGGGTTTGTGTTTCTGAGGCTGCTTTGTGCTGCATGTCAAAGGCCTCATCCACTTCTTTCTCCTGCTCAGATGGCCTGTAGCAAACACCCACAACAGTGTCATCCCTATTGGTGTGCCCTTTTATCCTGACGCATAAGCTTTTGACTTGCTCATCATCCACCACAAGACAGAGCTTGATACATTCTGGGTGTTTGCTCACATAGAATGTTTTTCCTAAACAGAATATTGCCCTTCATGACAACATTCCAGTCATGTGAGTTATCCCACCACATCTGTGTAATAGCAATTAGGTCTAAGTCCTTTGACTGCACTTCTCGTTTCTCCGGTTTGTTTTCCATACTGTGTGCATTAGTGCACAGGCACATTATAGAAGTATTTGATTGTGCAAAGGGATGCCCCCTAGTCTGTCTTGTGGTTACGTCTTCGGATGCTTATATTCACTGAAAGTATTCTCTCTTAAGCCTCCTTTTGCTGCTTGAGTGGTCACTGTAGTTCTCCCCTTCCCACACCTTATCTCTGTCAAGCCTGGCCCTGTCCTCATTTCTCTTCAAATCTAGCTTAAAGCTCTCTCAACAAGCCCTGCTAATTCCTGAGCTAAAGCCCTTTTCCCCTCTGAGACAGGAAAACTCTGTTTGGTGCCAGCAGGCTCAGTGTTCTATAGCCTGACCAATGATGAGCAAAACCAAAATTCTGATGGTAACACAGAATTGCATTACCAAGGTATTCATCTGCATGATTTACTTGACAGGACAGAAGAGAACACAACTTGTGTCCAAGATCCCGCCTCTTGGTAGTACCTCTTACCTGAGGCCCAGGAAGGCAAGCAGACCTGTGGGATGGGTCCAGCTGGCATGCAGGGCCCTCAGTTCCTCTCAGAAGAGAGTTGCAACAATTACTTTTCTTTCTCTCTTTCTTAACCTGAAATTGTGATGTGTTTGGTTGACTGACTTGCTTTGGGCAACTCCCCAGGTAGACCTTCACCTTCACTATCATTTACTTCACCCTCAGATTCTGGAGCCTCATACCTATTTCCTAAGGTTACCTGTGAAGGCAAAGGAGATGATTCTCCTGTTGCCCCCAGCAGGCACCTATTTCCATTTACCCCTTGTCTTTTAGATCCCCTCCCTCTGTCTGATGACAAGAGGCTCTCACCATGTAGGCCTCACTTAGGAGAGCTCCTGGGCCCTGCCAGGTCTCCCATCTCAGGTTTCCCTGACTCAAGAGCCTGCCAGGCTCTTTGAGGTATTTTGCCGTGCCAGCTGTAGCCGCTGATGCTGCTCTTGTGGTTGCTGTCACTAAATACCTCCTTAGCTGATGAGGTTGGTTGGCTGCTAGTGGACCTATTATCTTGACATTGTGGTTTGAGCAATATCTGACAGTAATAATAATGAATAGGGGCAAGTGAGCCACTGAAGTGAGTTTTGGAGCATGACATGTAATGTAAAGGTCTTGTTATCCTGGCCATAATGCAAGGCAGCACTTAAAAGTCTTTTGACTGCATTTGTTAACATCCCAACTTTGGAAAGCTACCATTTTACTCTCTTTCCTTTATATGGTGGTTTCCTTGCTGTCCTGATTTAGATCTGTTTGATGACACCCCTGAAAGTTGTTCTTTTTTGATACATGTCACTGCCCATCGACTCAGCACACAGTAGAAAGAAAAGCAAGTAAAGAAAGCCATCTTTTGTTGAACTCCTTTATTACACATGAAAACCAGCAACAATGTGGCAGATGAACAAATGAGGAGGAAAGTAAATTTGTATTCTTTGTAGCACTCTTGCACACAGTAGTGTTAACTGGAAGTTGTACATTTGAGTTTTAAAGATGGTAAAAATCTCATGTTGAATACGTAAGGGGTGAATATAAATTTTATATTCTCAAATGTGTGATTTTGCCAAAAGTAGTTACATAAAGTATGATAAACATATGCTAAGTGTGAGTGGATTTACATGTGGAGAAAAAACTAAGTTGCTGTCTTTATGGTCATAAGCGAGGATATTTTGTTGTGTTTTTTCCTTATTTGCAGTCAGGTAATTTTCTAAATATTAACCATTTTTTTGATTCCTAAAAGGTGTAACTGTTGTGACATCAGCTGTGGTGGAATTGCATTCACCTATGAAAATAAAAACAACACTAAAACTGGACTTCAGATTTGACTCTCTGACTTTAGTGTTGTATAGTCCAAATGCAAAACAGGTAAATATAATTTTGGTTACAAAGAGTAATGAGCACCTTTAAGATTGCTTAGAGTCCTCGAAATTCTGAACAAGAATAGCTTAATTTGTGACAGAGAAAGTGTGTTCTAGCAATAATAATAAATGTGATGGAAATGAGAGAACAGCTATTTTATCTAAATTTCTTGGCAGATACTACAGGATATAGAATAGCCAGTGGTAGCATGTAATAGGTAGCATCCTCTGTCATCTGACAAAAATCTGATGAAAATTTCTTTTAATTTAAAATATAGTTTGGGAAGAAAAATATGCAGAGGAATGAAATATATTAATTAATTACATGTAGAGATGGGTACATGGACACACACAAAATGGTGGGGAATGATTCTTAAATTTGTCAATAGGAATACATTTATATTCATCTTGGTTTAAATTTACAAAACTTGTCACTAGATTTCTGACTAAAAGCTTGTAAGTTATTGTAAAGTTAGGTCTCTCACTTATGTTGACTTGCTTTAGAAAGATGATAGAAGGGCAAAGCTTTGCATTTTGAAAATTTCGTCTTGTATGTGGTTGTGGTTGTTTGTGGTTATCAAGCTAAAGATCCCAACATTTTGAATTATTAGTGGGTTTATTTAATTTATTATTTTTGAAAATATCATCAATTAAAGTAAAACTGTATATCACACCTATTTATTATTTTTGCTACCCATAATGAAATCTACAAATGTTTCATTTAAACAGGTTAACAGTTTGGATCAGAGAGATGACCTTTTGAAGCTTGCAGAGTTTAAATTAGTTCTCATGTCAGCTGCTCTGAAAATGCTATCAGATGGTTCAATGAATGCTTCAGTCAAACTGGCAAACTGTACATTAGATGATAAAAGACAGGCCATCCAGAAGGCTACACCAAGGTCTGTAATTTTACATAATTTACTGCTTATTGGAGTTAGACAGAGTTCATAATGTTTACATTTCATTAGTATTCTGTTAAAACTGCAATTGTTTTAGTGTAGGAGTTCTTAAAGTACTTATTTCTGTGCATGTATGTGTTTCACATGCCTTTTGTTCCATGTTTTTGTGAGAGACCAGTGCTAGATACAAAAAATGAAATAAACTGAACTTTAAATATAAATTTAACAAATGTGCATAGAAAACAATTCCACTTTCCACTTTAATGAAGTTCTAAGTAAGACTGAGATGATGTCTCATAAATAGTAACAAACTTCAGTAAAATGTAGTGCTTTTGATATGTAAACCTACATACATACATACATACTTACATGCATACTTTTGATATGTAAAGGAAATATGATGGTTTGTCTTGTTAAATTATTAACATCTTTAGTTACCAGTATGGGATTCCAGTTAGTTTTAAAGTTACAAAAATTTAGTGCTGCTGTTTTTATCAGTCATGTTCTAAAATTATTTGCATTGCTTTTTAAATTCAGTCTTCTTAATGTATTGCATCTGGAATGAGAATCTTAAGTGTTTTTCAGTATTTGTAGCTGGCTTTTTATTGTTTCCTTAAATACCTCCTTAATTGTGTTTCAGAATGGTGGAAATGAAACATGGATTTGAAAAGAAAGTTATGGTGGATGTAAACTACAAACAGGGGAGAGATGGCACTGCTCTTGATGTTATTGTTCAAGAGATATACCTTTGTGCAAGCATGGAGTTTCTACTTACTGTAGCAGATATATTTCTAAAGGCTAATGCAGAAAGTGCTGCACAAAGAAATCTCAAACAGCAGTCATTACCTGTAAAGGACCAAGGTATATGCCAGTATACACTTCGAAATAGTTTAAAATCTGCATTTGAATATCAGCTCAGTTTTGATATTGTAATACATAAAAAATACAGTACTCTTTTTAAGCTATTTCCTATGTTTATATGTATAGAACGGCTTGTAACCATTGATATTGCTTTCTTTGCATCATGGAAACAGATTAATGACCTTTAGTATTTCTTTCCAAATGAAGTCTTGTCTTACTAGAGAAAGAGGATACCTAAGAATGTATGTTTAAAATAAAATGGGATTAATAGAGGAGCATATTGTATATATTGTGCTTACATGTGGAATTGGCCTGCCTGATGCTGCTGCCTAGAAATGTCATTTCAGTTCTCCAGTGATGTGCATTTCTTCCTACATCAGAAAATAGATTTTTAGCTTGAGTACCTGACAACAAAAATTGGTCCATTACAGCATCAGAGCAGGAAATATTCTTTTTATGCTTCCAGGCTCAGATAGTTGTCATCAGAGACCAAAGAGCTCTGGTTCTTTGGTGGTGTTTTCCTGTGCTCTAAATATTGTAGTTGTGTCCCTCTCAGCCAGGCCTTTTGTGATTATTTGCTGATGATCAAAGTCTGAACAGAAAGGAAGTCTTATATGAAAGTGTATTTTTATTGCAAGTGTTTACATTAGGCATCAATAATGCTGCATTATTCTCCTGTGGGAAAATGAGCATTTGCTACTCCAGAGAGCAGAAAATGTGCCCAGCTTTTTTGTAAAACTCTTATCAGAGTTGGCAGATGTAGGTATGGAGTGAAGCTGATACATTTGTTAATGTCAGAGATAGTAACAGTGGTGATACTTGTCATTTTCATTCAACAGTGGTTATCCTTTTCATTTTGACAGAGAGACTTTGTGGAGTCTTCTGTTGTATCCAAGACTAATTAGATATTAAGTGGTTTTGTGTCTGCAATGAAGAGGCTAGAAATGTCAGTTGCAGGGATCTACAGATTTGCTAACAGTAGTCATGCTAGGTCTTACCCCTGAGTAGTCAGTGCCTCCCTATAAGTTACAAGAATTAAATAATTATTGTAATTATTGTTATTAATTATAAAAATTAATTATATGAATAATTAAATCAACAAGAAAATAATTGAGATTTAATCTTTGAACAATTAAACTAATCTTATTTATATTTCTGAAGCATCTGTGCAGCCTGTATCTACAATGGAAATGAACATTGTTGTTAAAAATCCAGAGATTGTGTTTGTGGCTGATTTAACAAGAAGTGATGCTCCTGCATTGGTGGTTACAACACAGTGTGAGGTCTTCATTAAAAATAGCCCTGAAAGGTACAACATGACAGCTGCTGTTAGAGAAATACAGATGAAAGCATGCCCATTTCTTCCAGAAGAAAGGAAAGGGAGCATTACTACGGTGAGTTTGCAACCATGCTGTGTATTTAAAAGGTGCTGTGTAACTTAAAAGGTGCTGTATAGCTAAAATTACAGATTACAGATAACTTCTGCAATGTTCATTATTAAAATGTATACTACAATATAGTACTAGAGATTTACAGTATGAGTAAAATTTTGTGGCTAACATTTTGTTGATTTTATTCTCTTTTGCCTGATATGCATAAAGCATCGTCTTGATCTGTGGCATTGGGGTTTGCTTTGTATGACAAGCTACAATGCAGAGCCCCAAGGAGTATAATGTTATCTTTCATATCACGTGTAAGCCAAATAAATAGAATTTTGCAAGCATATGCTATGTCAAATGCCATATAATAAATTTGGAGTGCTATCAGTCAAAAACTTTGTGTTAAAGAGAATATGTAAGAGAATAACAGTGTCAGAAAAAAAAAAGGTAAGTGCATATTCAGAAATCATTTACTTATTGTATGCTGTTCATAAATTCCTTTATGTTTAGGTCTATAGATCTGTTATAGTAAAGCTGCCTATTTATATTTGGCAACAGAATCAGACTTGTTAGTTACTGACCAGTTGAAAGTCGCACTGACTCCTGGAGCTTCTTACAGCTTTCCTGCCTCTACAGCAGACTGTTCCTCAGTTAACTCTGTGATGATATCATTGCATTAAAGAAAAAATTCAAATAGGCTGTATATACAACAGTTATCCGTGTTCTCAGACCACAGATGAATTTTGAAGAGCAAAACTTTTCAGCTCTCTGTAATGCCTGCTTACTTATGGAGTGATGTAGGAAAGACCAAAGCTGTAAGCAGAAAGAAATGGATCTTCCTTTTCATCTGAGTTTCAGGTAGAATCATAGCACCTCAGTTTACTCCTTGGGTTTACACAGTCTTTATTCCACTAAAATGTTTATCTAGTCATTTCGAAAGTGATGCACTAGCATTGATAGCCACAATGCAAAATTGTTCGACTTCTGATTTTGTGGCAGGCAAATGTGGCATAAATGTTACTTTCTTTGTAGAAAGCTATTGGACATGAAATTTTCCCTCTTACGGGAATATCTTCTGATGGAATCTCTTATCTTAGACTGTAGAAACAGGGAAAAAGACCTGAATCTGACAGGATGCTTATGTAATAGATAGGGAAAAATACTTCAGAGGACACTAGTTTCAGTGCTTAATACCTTCCTTGAAAGATTCAGAAAGTTCTTCAGAAAAGTCAAAAAAAACACCAAAAAAACCTACTTATTACCTGCAGATAGGAGCATAACTGCTCCTTTTGAAAGTGTGTGTAAGCAAACCTCTGAACCCAGGCTTTTCTGTAAACAATCTAATTTTACTCTGGGAAAGTATACTAGTTTCGAAGCAAACCAGCGGGAGATCCCAAGTCAGAAATACAATTTAATAGGAGAATTAAAACACATTTAATAATACAGAAGCACTGATGGAGTCAGAATACAATCTGACACCCTGTTAGGGTATTGGTAGCAGTCTGATTAATTGGTGGCTGCAATCCTGTTAAGTGTCAGATGTGGTTCTGTTGAAGGCAGTGATTCTGTAGAACGGTTTGATCTTCCTCTGAAGGTCCAGTGGCGGCTATGGAGCTCTTGTCCTCTGGGAATCTAGTAGCCATTTGGGCACAGCATCTCACAGTGGGACGATGTAATTTTATCAGTCATGCAATGAGGCTTGATGGCCCATTAGCAGAATATATCTGTCCCCCCCCGCCCTCCGCCCCAGAGGGATGAGTTGTGGAGGAGATAAAGAACACTGCCCCACCTGGTTTTAACAGCTTATGAAGATGGTGATAGAGTATATACTTTTGGGTACATCTTATATTGTAACCTAAGACAGAAAGTAATTAGGTTGGATGAATTCATCCTTTTGATGACAAAATCCTCAAAACTGAAAGAGACCTTCAGGATCGTTTGGTCAAACTGTCAACCCAGCGCTACCATAGTGACCTCTAAACCATATCCCTAAGTGTCATGTCCAAATGCCAAATAGGGAAACTAACCTCTAGATTTAAAATAGCATGAATGATGAGGGGTTTTTTGTGTATTTCTCATATGTGTGTTGGTCTAAAGAGAAATCTGTAATTTTTCATTCCTGAATGTAATATAGAGTAAGAAAAAAAGGTAATTTGAGCAATAGGACAAAACTTCTGTTAGATCAAACTTATGGACAAAACTTCTGTTAGATGAAACTTACTTGGGAAAAGTGTGGTCAAACTAATTCAGGGTATATCTATGCCTCCAGCATCTGATTCAGATATGGACAGAGATGTTGGAAAAGATTGCTGCATCAATATGGTTTGAAATTATAGTTTTTTGAAAGGCTGACCATCTCAGATGGGGATTTGAGAGCAAATTTTCCTGTCTGCACAGTGTCAGTATAGTCTAATTGCCTCTGAGTCCTCTATTAATAACATTGCACTGGTTTTGTTTATAGCATACCTCTAATTTGGTGAACTTTGGCAAGTGAAAACATTCAGGGACTGATTGCAAAACAAAGTTGGAACTGAATGATTGTGATTCAAACGGCTATATTGTTATTCAGGAAAACTGTAACTGTATCATTGCTGCATTGCAACTGAGAAACGGGTTTTCCTCAAAAGTCAGAGACATGATGGTGCAGGGCATTGAAGGTATCAGAAGACTTTACCCTAAGAATGGAGTTACTGAAGTGTAATGTATTTTATTGTAGTTGACGTTTCAGACTTTAATGATTGAGAATGGCTGAGGTGATGCTTCTGAATACTTGTTTTTTCTTTCATCATGTTACTAATGTTCAGATTTCTCTTAATTTTGAAGAACCAAATATGGGTAAGTTTTCTTTCAGTAAAAAGGAAGAAAACCTTTCATTAACATAAAAAACTATTTTTTATGTGTATGATTTCAAAGTAAGTTTCTAAAAATATTTTTGCTCTGTATGACATGTGTTTTTACTTTATTGTATAGGTATTGCAGCCTTGTGACTTCTTCTTTGAAATGAAACAGTCAGGTACTAATCCACAAACAGCTGATCTAACCATTAAATCTCTAACAATAGAAGTAAGTAGACTTGTATTATGTTTTTAGTTTTCTACTTCCCACTCAGCAGGCTGTGAAGTTGCTTCAGGAATGACTGAAGTGGGGAATTGTTCCTGTACTTCATTGGGTCACCTACCTGTTGAGCATGTCAAAATGAATAAAATTGAAAATAAACAGCTGTGTCACTATGCTTCAGTTTTGAATCTGTGTTCTATAAAATGCCTGGTGTGCAGAGATAAATTTTGAAGTGTTCAGATAAATCATTGAATGAAGTAGTTTAGAAAGCCTCCATCTGGAAATAAGGCAGGGATAGCAAATGTGAAAAGATTGAACTATTGCTTGTGGAAGGGAAGTATGTTCGAATGAGAGTCCTGTAGAAGATGGAAGTGTTTTGTTATTGTAACATACTTACTATATTTTTGTGTCTGAATCTAGCTATTTCTGTACTAGATTCTCATTTCCAGTTTTTCCAATTTCTTATTTGTAGGTTTCACCAATAATCATAAACACAGTAATTACTATTACATCGGCCCTTTATCAAACTACAGAACCAACAAAAGAAGAGATTAGTCAAATTCCTCCTGACTTGTGGAATAAGAAAGATATAAAAAATCTGAAAATGTGGTTTCTTGAAGAGACTAATGAAAATGAAGATAAAAATCCTAACACTGAACTGGTTCCCACAGGAGAGTCATTGAAACTTAATATAGAATCTGTTTTTATAACCCTTGAAGCTGGGGTTGGGCACAGAACAGTGCCAATGCTTTTAGCCAAGTCCTCGTTTGTTGGAGAAGTCAAGAACTGGAGTACTCTAATCAACCTACATTCTCGTCTCGAGCTAGAGGTAAGGAATCCTACATAAAGAAATAGAAGTTTTCCTAGGATGGTAAACCTTATTGTCTAAATCTTACATACAAGTTATTTAGACAATAAAAGAAAAATAACCCATATATTTGGTGACTAAACTCCTGCAAATATGTGTTGTGGGAGCATGATGGGAATGAGGGGTTAAGATAGCTAAGTTAGAATGAAATCTAATGCATTAGATGTAATGTTAATTAATGGCACAGTAATTGGTGTTATGCAGCCTCATATTTACACTCTTTGCAAGTTCTTGGAGCCCTGTTGCATCAGTGTTAAATGTTGGAATGGCAGCTGGCTAAAAGTCTCTAATAATCTTCACTTAATGTTACAGTAGAATATGTTGTTCCTATAAAACAGTTTTGTTCATAAAACATCCAAATGGACTCATATTTGGAAATTAATAACAAAATTCAGTGATTGTTGTAGGTAGATTCTTCCTTATTTGTAGTGATTTTGAATTCCAGTGCACCTACCATTTAAGCCAAAATTGTGTTTTAAGTGGCACAATTTTTATCACTTATTTGAAAGGACTTTGCAGTAGAAACTTAGCTGCCTCATTTATTTTTCTAATGCATTTGTTTCATCTTAAGGTAGCAGCTGAAAGTGCAATCTGATTATGAATCTTTTAGATTACCAAAATAATTAATATACTGTAAATTAGAATTTTTAATTTAAGTTTTATGTAAATTCCTAACTGCTTTCTGGATTTTGATAGGTGCATTATTTTAATGAGATGTTTGGCGTGTGGGAACCTTTGCTTGAACCACTAGAAGTTGAGAAGACAGACTTATTCAAGCCATGGACTCTTGAAATCAAGGTATAGTTTACAAAGCTGAGTGCAGATACCGCATTATGATACCTTAAAAAAAACAAGTCCTCTCCACCTTTCATTTCTGAGACTCATCTAACAATTTTGTTCCTTGTTGGTTACTGAGAGTTTTTTCCCAAATAGTAAATGAAACCACTTCTTATATGAGGAAAGATCCAGACACTCAGATCTGTTAAATATTGTCTTTCAAGTTGCAAAATTTTATTCTAATTGCATAAGGTAATCATAACAGCTTTATATCAGTTTGTCCTATTAGGCCATATGCTAATGATGCATTCAGTGATTTTGGAAAGACAAGCCACTGCTCTTGTTCCACAGTAGTATAACAAAACTGTATTGGAAAAACTGATAGTTGTTGATTAGCACATAGAGTACTGTGGGAGTAGTGTTCTTACCACCTAATTTTCATCTTCCATGGAAACAGTCAAGAATCTGGTCTCAACCTAGATAAGGCTTTATCAAACGATGGGAAGTACCTTTTATTTTCCTCCTTCCGTCTTAACTGTTTAATTTCATTGTTTCCTGATTTTTTCAAAATTGTTCAAGTATTTTTAACCTGAGAGGTTGCTCAGAACCAAAGATCTACCCTTTTCCTAGGACTATCATTATCAAAAACTTTCTACAGTGATAGCCTCAGAGGGATAAAGACTGTGGACTGAGATACTGCAGTTAAGAAACTGCTATTAGAAATACCCCCGATAATTTTCCAGAAAGGTACAAGACATAATTCAGGAAAGAGGTTAAAGACAGTGAGACAAACCTCATGTCTTCTCACCTCACCCTGATATGAAATAAAACATTTGGAAATACATAATTTCCAGAAGTGTTGAAGGCTACAGAAACATATTCCATCAGAGCTTTCTATTTTTTCTTTCAATTAAATGAAAACAAATAGGTATTTGATTTACAGAAATACAAAAAGACTAAATTTGCAGACTGTTTTAACACTAGGAAGAAAATTATGTTTAACATTTTACAAGTGTTGCTCAAGAGGTTAAGATGAATGTTATCAGTATTTAGTGCATATGTTAGTAGTTAGTATGTATTTTCTTTACTTTGGAATATTCATAAATTTCATTACTCTTACTTGAATTTCATTGACTTCCTGAATATATAATCTGTCTCTTGTCTTCTTCTCTCCCTCTTTGATTTTATTTAAGAATAAAAACATAAACAACAATAAAGGAAAACTGTGGCAGGACATAGAAATGGGAAAGGGAGACATAGAAAGTCTTGAGGTGAAACTTTCTTCTGCAGAATGAGTGGTCAGATAAGAATTCTCTAAACATCTCCTTTCAGATGAAGAAGGCTAAAAAAGTGCTGTTTGAATCAGATGATGAGGAAGAAGAGAACTACAAAGTTCCAGAATATAAAACAGTAATAAATGTTTCCTCAAAAGACCAGCTCAACATTACACTGTCCAAGTTAGGACTGCAAATGTTGAGTAACTTGGGCACGGTAAGAAAGATTTCTTAACTATGTAATGTTAGAACTGCTAGATGAATACTTGCAGAGATCATCTTGGTGAAGTCTTACTCAGTATGTTTATGTTTGTATTGATTCTTTGCTTTCTAGGCATTTGCTGAAGCAGCCAGTCAAACTTCAGACATCTTCAAAAAAGAACGAGCACCATTTGTAATAATAAATTCTTTAGGAGTTCCCATCACGGTCTCGCCTAGTGATTCCTTTAGTGTCCTTAATGTTGAGTTTGGATCAAAAATATTTCATTTAGAAGACAAAGAGAGTTTAAATATGGATTTTGTCAGAAGTAGAAGTGAGAGTGACCAGTTCACAGCAATGACAACACTGAGTAGCAAGAGATTTTACATTCAGATATGTAAGTTCCAAAGTTCATACATTTTCTATTTTTGTAAATATTTATCATCCTTAATACAGTGTCTTGTACAGGTCAATAAATTTTGGAGGACAACATAACATGAAAGGAGTATCTCTTTGAATTCTAGATGCATGGCAGTATTTGAAATCCAGCTTTAGCCTTTACAGCTTAAAGTTATATATATAATCATACTTCTTAATTTTTGCAGCATAGGTTTTCTGCTGTGATAAATTATTTATGTAATAATATTTATTGAGTCAGATATTTGTTTGCATTTATATTTTATTGCAGGATACAGCTGCTGAAAATAATTTTTGTTTTAAAATTGAGTTTAAAATATATATGTGTGTTTATGGAAGTTACTCTTAAGATGGATGTTTTTTAAAAAAGATTGTTTTAAATAATTTTAAACAACCATAGATAAAGCTAAAATTAAAATTCAGCTATTTTTAATGTATTTGTTTAAAATTTGTTTAAAATTTAAATTGATTTGTTGTAGCAATTGGCAATTTTTCAAACTTGACCATATGATAAATTGTTTTTACAATATAATACCTGTACCTTGTTAATAAGCTATTACATCTTGTAAACATTTCCTGTGAGGCACTAATTTTATTTGCAGTAGCAAAACCCACTTAAATATTTGAGTGATGGACTCATTTACTCTTTTCCTAGTGGCAAGAAAAGAATGTTTGCTGTTTCCTTAGTAACACTGCAAGGGCAGTGTATTAAGAGTGCTGATTGTACTTTTTCATGAGGCGGGTGGTTTTTTTATTGTTTAGGTTGAATGACACAGAAAGTTCTATTGAATACACATTTTTGTCTTTCAACTCTTTCTTTATGCTCCTTTTGAGCATTTCATGTCTCTTCTTGTAAATTCTAGGTCCCCTTAATCATTCTGCTGTGGAAAAGATTCCGTTGACTAAAGTGGGTCGATGTATTTACAAAGTGAGACACGAGGAATCAGGTGTTGAAAGGTCCATCGTCAGTCAAATTGACACTGTTGAAGGAAGCAAGATGATAACTATACGTTCCCCTATTCAGGTCATTATATATCCATCCATTTAATTTTTTAATGAATGAAAATAATCCTGTAGTCTTTAAATAAACATTGAAAAAACATACTTTAAAACTTCCCTGAATGGTCCATATAACTTTGCTTTATGTTTGATTTTTCAAGAATAAAAACCATTTTCAAAGTGACAGATAGACTGGATGCAGGTAGACATCAATCAGACTTTGGATCAGGATAATTAATTAGTAGTTAACTAATACTGGCTGTAATTTTGGTCTTGAACCATTTTTTTTGTATGAACTAATCAAACTTCTTTTAATCTTACCTTGGTTCCACAAGTTATCTTTTAGTCAGGTTATTTCATTTTCTTCATCCTGTACCATTGATATGTTATTTTCAGATTTAGTACAGTGTCAGTTGAAAAGTGAGACCTTTAGGTATATATGTCTTTTGATTGCATAGTATTTTTGATAGACATTATATGGTTATATAACTGTAAAGACAAAGTATTTTGAGCTTAACAAAGCTACAGTGATAAATTAGATATTACAGTTCTATAGAGATAGTGTTCTTGTTACATTTTGGTTGCTTTTTTTTACTCAAAATGGTTCATGACTTGGTTAATGACAAAATTTACTATTATTTTCTAATTTTTTTTTTCTAGGAGCTAATTAATGCCATTAAATTAACCCTAAAATAAATAAAAATAAATAAATTGCAAGAAAGATAACTAAGTGTCCTGGAATGGACATTAAGGATTTAACCTGAAACTTCTGACTTCCCTTATGCTTCCACTGTATGGATTTTTGAACCTTGTATCCATTATATTTTTAGGAGAGAACTGTTTGGAAAGTTACCATATAGTTGGAATTTACTTTTCTTTGGTTTTTCAGAGTCTTGTGTTTCTCCTTGAAAAGCTTTTTGCAGTTAACATATCTATTTTGTAAATAAAATATAGCATTAAACTACACAACCAGGTCATTTAAAAATATTTGCTGTTTTAGAGACAGTTCTTCTGAAATACTGACCTTGAATGGTGTATGGGTAAGATGAAAAACAAAACTTGCTTTGTTAAGCTCAAAATACTTTGTCTTTACAGTTTTTCCTAATGTGTGTTGCTGGATTTTTATTTTACACAGATAAGGAATCACTTTTCAATCCCTTTAAATGTTTTTGAAGAAGGAAGATGTTTAGGGACTGCTTCACCAGCAAACGAATTCAACATACCCTTTTCCTCTTACAGGTACTTTATTGTATTTTTCTCTTATTGTATAATATGTCTATACATTTTTGATTATTGTATCTATACAATTATGCTGAAAAAGTTGCTTACCCTCGCTACCTAATACTGAAATAATACTGTGCTGTCATTGTTAGGTAGGATCTTTTCAGGGCATGTAGTATAAGTTAAACAGAGTGCTATTTCATTGTTGAATTGGAAGGATTTTGAAATCAATTTTTATGAATAAGTTAAATTAGCTAAGTTACTTTAAAAATCTGAGCTCATGTACTTTTGGAACTCAGATTGCAATTCACATGGTACACTTCTAGTGGGTGATGTTTGGTGATTAAGCAGCTTTTTTGCTTTTTCTGAAAAGGCTTCTTTTGATTTTTTTATTTTTTCTGAAGTAAGAGATTAAGAGTTATACATTTAGACTATCAAAGATGTAAAAAAAACTCATCAACCTTAGAAAAACTTGGCATATAGCATAGCTATGTTATTATCACAAGCTAATAACAAAACTGCAACGAGTTTGAATGTAAATTTTAACTGAACTGTAATGAAGTTTTAGGTAAGTAGGTTTGCTTTGATGGATTTTTTTTATGGTTGCAGAGACTTTTCCCTTCTGTTTTCTCCCAAACATTCTCCTCATTTTTAATAGTGAAAGCTATATATCTCCTTCATTACTTATGTTGTACTGTAGATTCATTAATTCATTGATATATCTAACCATCTGTATAAAATTTAGTGATGTTCTGATTCCTTGCACAGATGAGTTCCACTAGGCAGTCAGGAAATGTGTTAAAACAAAAAAATCTTTGTTCAGAGCAGCTGCATTAAATTAAAGCCATTGCCTTATAAAAGCCATGGGTGTAAATAATCCATGAACTAAGGTGGTGCTTTATGTGACTGAAAAGAAGGGCACTTTCTGCGCGTTGGTTTTAGGAGTCAGTTGTTGATCCAGACCCCAGACCTTTAGCTTGGAACAGGAACAGAACAGCATGTGTAAGGAAATTCAGTAGTTTCTTCATAGGAATCTCCAATAACCCTTTCTTTGTAAGGGAAGCATGTGGAGGTATGGAACAAAAAAACCCAACTGTTAATGAAATTCTGGGATCCAGTCCATCATTTCGTTCCTCCTTTAATCAAGATAGAGGCAGGCAATGAACTACTGCTAAAAATCTTCCTAAATACAAATAATATTAGAATGTCCCTGTTGCATAGTACTTTTTTATAATTGAAATATTCAGTCACATGTTAAGTGTTTAAAACTGTTTTCATTTGCAGATCCATACTGAGTTTGCAACCACTAGCCAGTGAAAATGGAGTGGGTGGAGAATTTGATATGTGTGAAGGAATTACTTTTGATGAAATTATGAAAAATGTCGACAGTTTATTACAAAGGAAATGCCAATCTGTGAAGTCAACTAACCACTCACTTATCATCAATATTGTTCCTGTAAAAGATGCATTGACCACTTCATTAGGTGCAGAAGATGAATGGGATTTTCCATATGTTGTTCATTTATGGCCTTCTGTTCTTCTCCGCAATCTTCTTCCTTACCAAATAACTTACTCTGTAGAGGTAATTGTATAATGCTTGAATTTTAGTGATGTTTCCCACTTAAAATGTGAAAGCTGGTTGAAATGGAGATTAGAACAAAGGGGATCTGATGGAGTATTTTTAAAGCAAGATCTTATAAAGGCAAGTCTTATATAGTCTAATAAAGTCTGTATTTCCAGAATTGAAATATCACAGAATGTGAAATGTGGTGTTATTAAGCCATACTTTAGATATATATGCAAAAGAAAACACTGTAAAAGTTGAGCCCTGTGAGAGTCGATCAAGTGCAACTTCAGCCTAATTAAATACTGCAGCTTTTTCTGTGAAAAATGTCTCAGGTGGAGCACCCTATGGTAGCATTTTATGTGCAGTCAGTGTTTCAGCAGTAGCATGCTTTTAACAAATCCTCTCAAGCCTGCCTTTTTGCCAGGTTTTGGCTTGAATTGCAGCCTATTGCCGGACTTCAAATTGTTTCCAGATGAAATTAAACAATGGTTTTTAAACAATTAGCACTTAGACTGTTAATAGGCATTTTTCCAGTGCCAGATGAGAGACAGGCTTGAGTAAAATACCTAAAACATGCAGTGTAGACAGATTCCTCAGCACTGTAGGTTTCATTGCATGGATCTGGATTGTGTCCCACTCCTTATTGATGTTGCTTAGGATAATGGAAATACAGTTGGGAGACAGATTTTTTTTCAGATGTTCTTAATATTTAGTATTTGAACTCAAGTAGTAGAATCTAATAGTAAAACTTCATCACAAATAAATAATTACTAGGGCTGGAGACTGTAGCTTATACCAAATGTGTGGAAGTACCAAGCTCTGTATGTCTTTTACAAATTTAAATTTGCTGAAGAAAATACTGCATTGAGGAAATTTGTCATGTAAGAATATTTGTGTGTTTGAATTTGATGACAGGGCTTTTTGATGTTGAATATTGATGACCATGCGTTAAGGTTCTCTTTGCAAAATAGTGTTTTAAGGTAGATGTTCAGGAAAGTAGCATAGTTAAATAGTACAAAAGGTATTTTAAAATTGTGCCTAAATAGCTTGCATCCTAATTTTTAGAGCTAACTAAAAACTAAAAGTTGATATGAATTTTGTGTATGATTCATGTAAATGTATCCTGTTTGGTGTCTGATTGTCTTTTTAAGGGAAATGGGAACAAATATGACACTCTACAAGAAGGATGTTCTGCCCAGATTCATAATGCAGTCTTGGACCAAACAAAACTAGATTTGCAGTTGCTTAACTATCTTGATCAAGACTGGAGAAGCGAGTACCATATAAAAAGCAATCTACCTGATATCAGCTTCACAACATTTCAGTGTGTCACAGAGCTGGATAAGACTGAGCTGGATATTGCTGTTCACGTGACCTACACAACTGGGCAGATGGTAATAGAAATTCACAGTCCCTACTGGATGGTGAATAAAACTGGTCGAATGTTACAATACAAAGCAGATGGTATTCACCGCAAGCATCCTCCAGATTACAAAAAGCCCCTCCTTTTTTCTTTCCAGCCTAAAAACTTCCTTCAAAATAACAAGGTATTGTATTTTGCAAACCTGACAGCTCTGTACTCCCATATGTTGTTGTATGAAAGCATTTTTACACTTTAAAATGTGTTTACTTTATACTGTGCTCTGTAAAGGGCATGAAACCTATAATATCTCTGTCTAAAAACAGTGTTCTAAATAAGTATGTAGTCAAATATGCTTGAGATAGGAAATTTACATTAACAGAGGTGTTGTTAAGGAAGAGATCCTCACTTCAAAATAAGTAGTTCACAGAGAAGTTGTTTTCTAAATAAAACAAATTCCTTTTACATTTAAACTGCATCAATAAAAGTTCTTATTCCAAATAAGTTAGAGAAATTGTGTAGGAAATATAAAGCTGCGATACTGGAGCAATGAATGCTACCTGAAAAATTAATACTTGCAGTGGTGGTTGGTAGATTGGTTCTGGGTACATAGAATGCTAAGGTTAAGTTCACCATTTGAGTTTCCCTAGTTTTTTAATTATCAATGTTACTGATGGATGAATGATATGAAAGAGATTACAAGAGTGCATTGATTTTCCTTTGAAATTTTAATTATTATGGTTTTTAAAGAATCCTTATCTGATTGCTTCCTCTGAATTGTGTTATACTTACAATGCTTCTTTCACATGGGTTATAACTAAGAATGGTTGAAAATACATCTATGAGATGATACTGGCAGTTGTTATGTCTTGATTTTTTTAATAGAAACACCAGTATTTCCATTTATCTTTATGCATACTTTATATATGTAATTTTAAATGTTGTCAGTGACTTGTAAATTGAAAATTAATTCCGGGTGCATCTTCACAGGCGCAGCTTCGGGTAACTGACAGTGAACTGTCTGATCCATTTTCACTGGACACTGTTGGAAGTCATGGTTCTGTGAAATGCAAGAGTCATAAAAAGGAATATCAAGTGAGTTAAATTTATCTTTCAAATTAATTACTTTCAGGAGATACGAAGGGGGTTTAAAAAGTGTATTTAAAATAATGTCCTTCTGTTTACAGGTTGGTATCACCATAAACAATAGCAGTTTCAATATTACCAGAATTGTAACCTTCACTCCATTTTTTATGATTTCAAATAGAAGTAATTACACTTTGGAAGTAGCTGAAGAGGGCAAGGAAAAGTGGATTCCCATTGTTTTGCAACAGGTAAACTTATAATGGAACCTATTCCAAGTTGTGTCACTAAGGGAAAAAAACTGGTTTGAGCATTCTCTGATGGAAAATGTGAACCATATGTAGTGTTCCATGACAATGCTTGACTATACCATGCCTTTTCAATAAATGATCTGTATCTTTTACCATTTCTCAGTATTCAATTAGGACATACTGTAAAGCTGGTTTACATTGTAATTGGAATTTTTTATTCAGTCACCTTGTATCATAAATAGTATGCAAAAAAGACCTCTACTATATTATATTATTACTGTATTATCTCTCTGCAGTGGCACTGGAGCTTCTGTTCAGTTTAGCAGTGGTATGTGGTAGAATATTTTGGTTGACCTGGTATACATGAAGCCACTTAGGTATGAGGAGAAATTCCCTCATGTGATTCAGTTCAGATGATCCAAATGGTTCTTCTGGATCGAGTGTCACTTCTGCTACTAAGTGCTCAATGCATACTTCCTAGAAAGAGATCCCTGACCCTCAGGCCAAGTGGTGTGAAAATGGGTTTAGGGCTTTTGTCTGTGCTGCAGAGACGTTGCAGACTGGGTGTGCATCTTGGCGGTTTGCACTGCAGTATCACACAATTGTTTTATGTGTTTTTGGGCCTTGGGGCCATCATGCCTTCCTGCAGGACATGTAGGAAAAGCAGTGCTTGTTTGGGGTACTGTTGGAGGTTTCTTAAAGCTGTAAGTGATCTGTAGTGCCTTCTGGGAAGAGTGAATCCTCCCCCTTCCCCAGAGCCTTATCCAAAACAATTTAGCCTAAAAAATAGTGTGGTTGAAGGCCCAGTTGATTTCCTTTAAAATCCTAGAAGTACAGGATTGTTAGGCTTGGAAAAGATTTCTTAAGATAATGTATCAAGTCCACCCACAAACCTGGCACTAACATAAAAAAATCACCACAAAAATAAATCCCCAAGTGCCACATCCACAATTTTCTTAACACTTCCAGTAATGGAGATTCCACCACTTCCTTTGGCAGTCTATTCTAATGCCAGACTTTCTCTTTAGTGAAGAAATTTTTCCTCATAGCCACTTTATATGTCCTCTGGTGCCATCTGAGGCTGTTTCCTTTGGTCCTGATGCTTGGGGACCAGCTCCCCCTTTGCCACAACCTCCTTTCAGGCTAGTTGTACAGCGTGATAAGGTGGCCTCTGAGCCTCCTTTTGTCCAAACAGAACAATCCCAGCTCCCTCAGCCACTCCTCCTAGGACTTGTGCTCTAGACCTTTCAGCAGCTCCATTGCCATTCTTTGGACACACTCCATCACCTCAATATCAGCATTGTAAATACTCCAAGTGGTTACTAAAAATGCTTGCAAACCAAATTGCAGAATTTAAAAAAATTATGTACAATGAGATTCCTAACCAGATCTTTCTGTTACTTTTTTGGTACCTTCAATACATGCTCCTTAGCTGTGCATAATATCTTTAATGATACAGTCAATAAAGATATGCCATTTAAATAGCATTATTTCAGTTAATGAAATTGATATGTTGTTCCATTGTGATTTTTGTTAAGTGTGCATAAAGGTTTAGATCTTTAGGTGTTGAAGTCGCTTCAGCTTCCCATTATACTTATCATTTTCAAAATAAGTTTCTTTGCTTTTACTCAACAATAGACTGACATATGCCTGCCTGTTTGTTCTGTTTCTTAATATTCTTATGTTCCTCTGAACCAAGGTTTTTTGCTTGGCCTTACATAGTTTTTGAGTTCTTTACATGTATGATTCCTCCTCTAGTTTATTGATAAAGTTCTGAAATGACTACATCACTATAATACTGTATGTGTAGTAGTATGGGCAACTTCATATCTAATTTCTTACTCTTAGGAAATATGGTCAGATGGTATTACTTCTTGTTTTGTGGTTTATATTTGATATATCTTTGCTATTAGAATGAGCTAAAATATTCACAAAAAGTTATAAAATTTGTGCAAAAACTACTCAAAGGTAGTAGTTTTGGTAGTTGAAATAACCTTCTGCATGTATCATCCCTAGGTTTCCATGTTGGCTGTTTTATTTGTATGCCTACAGGATTTTCTAGCTTGTCCCACAAATGTCAGAGTTTCTTAGGTTTCATAATTAGAGTTTCATAATTGTATTGATTAAATCTTAGTCTTCTTTCAGTAATAAAGTATCCAGAGAGGACTAAGATCCTGAGTGATCTTAGGATCACTTCAAAAAACTTGTAAAAAGTTGGAAATGGCAGTTTACCAAATAGAGGTGTACAAGTCAACAGAAGAATCTGTATCCCCTTCTAAACCTGTTTTCACATTGTGTCAATATTTTTCCCTTTGATAGGCGGTCTCTAAAAATCCATGTTGTGACAACCTTGGTCTGCCAGGGTTGTTCTTTTGTAATTCAGTCGCCTAATACAATATCCAATATTTCATCTCTTCTAAATGTAGGTAGTATCAAGCCTCTGTTGGTCTGTCTTTAATCTATCTCTGTTCTTAATCCAGAACAATTTCCAGCAGCAAGTTTACATCCGATGCTGTTGCTAAGATGGGTAGCTCTACTGTTCTGATAGTCTAGATTTTTTAAATTAATGCCTATAAATTTTGGAGTATTTCTCACAATGCTCTCTTACATTAGGAAGGAGATCTTCAAAAAATGAAGCAGCTTACTGAAATGTTAATGCATATTTTGGCTTGCTCCTTTCTCCCACTATTCTATTTTTTGTCATTTTAAGTTAAGCGGAGACTTTCCTGCTGATTTTTTTTTTAATTCACTCTTCTTTCTTAGTGACAGATAGCTTGTCTTTTCAGGAAAGAAAGCAATTCTTATGTAGAACTTATCTTTTCTGAGACATCTTCCATGTCCCATCTTTCCCTGTGGAAAGTACTAAATATATCAGAAACCTTAATCACTATTTCTAGAAAAATGCATTGTTCTTCAAAGATTGCAATAGGGTTTATTGGACAGTGATTAGTGTGCAGTGGTTTGCTAAGGACAGTCCTTTGAATTATGTGTAGTGCAAGGCAGTTGATCAACAATTATCCTTACAGAAAGAAGACATTGCTGAAGACTGTTCATAAGACCAGTGCTAAATATAAAGATCCCACTGTGGAAGCAAAAATGTTGTATAAATATAACATCTGGTGAAGCACTTAACAAGTGTGTGGTAAAAGGCTTGAAAATTACATCATTATGTGACACAATCTCTGGCTAAAGCCTACTACAAAAAATTTTCAGTTCCTTATAGTTGATTCTGTAATGTCTTGTTTAGCCAGTCTTTTTTTCTTCTTTGGTTTGGATTTTAAACTTCCATTTACTCTATTGACTGATTCTTCTTGAATTTCTTCTGGGCTCAGTTAATTCCATGTTGAGACTTACATGCTGAGTTTTATTATAATTTACAGCACAATTTAAATTTCCTTTGTCTGTGGGATACATGTTGATGTAAATTACACCTTCAATCTTACCGTTTAACTATATTTTTTTCCTTTGTCTTCCTGCTTCCTGTGGTGTGAGAAACAATGGGAAAGGGAACTTAGTGGCATGGTAAGTTGGTGATCTAGCCTTTCACCACTGAAGAATTAATTCTAGGATTCAGATGCAGTTAAATACGGACGTCTCATTTCTTAAACTATGTTAGAGAAAAATGGTTCTAAAATTTTGGATGCTGCATGTCAACAGTTTGAAATATGGGAAAGATGGTCTATCTAAAAAGACTTTGCCTGTTGATAGCTGAGATTTACTATTAGTCATAGCTTGTTCTTGTGGTAGGATTCAGTTAAGAGACTTTTCATTTGTTACCATTAAAACTTTTGTCTTCTCTGTCTCCTGGTTGTCTCCATTTAGCAAGCAAACTATTGAAGAGAGATCGCCTTTGATATTTTTAAATCCACAATGGTTATGATTTCAGCTGTGACTATGAGTAGCAGAAGGTGCTCTCTGATTTAGCTGCCTAATGCTTCATACTGTGTGTTTTATACCCATATACATATGTGTGTATATATGTACTTTTAGATAGATATGAAACGCTTTTAGAAGGACTGCTAGTAGCTGATGTCCTGTGTACTCAAGTTATCCTGGGGTGGCATTTATGCTAATGCCCCATTTTGTTGTCATTCATTAGCACTGTAAAATTGATTTAAAAATTTATACTTTTCTTGGAAAAGGTCTGCTAATGGAAGAACAGTTTATTTTTTTTTATTTTACCAAGCTTGGCATTTTCAATGTTGTAGTTATTTTATACTCTAGATTTTATGTACTTTTTCCATTTTAAATATACTTCTTTTTGTGAATATGAAGTCTTATTGTTTCCACTTTAGTTCCTTACTCCTCACTTTCTTCACTATCAGAAGTCTGTTCTTCACAGTCAGAATTATTTCTTGACTTCCTTTTAATTTACTGTATTCAGGTAAGTGATAACTTTCAGGGTTTTTAGATAGGGTTTCTGATTCTAATTGATACACTTTTCGATAGACTTTATTAGATGAATTTTGGGCCAATGTGAATGGCATTTAAAGCCTGATTTTGTATTTTGACTTTGAAATTTCCGATTTTTCTAGTGCATTCCTTTTTGGCCTGAAAATGATGCCAACAAACTGCTTGTTAGAGTTGAAAATTCTGATCTCCCTCCAAAGAAGATAAATTTTGATCAGCAAGAAAACTGTCTTTTACTGCATTTGGACAATAAGGTAACATATTGCCTTCCATATTTACATGTTAAGTAAAACAGCATAAATCACTTTTTAATTTTCGTTCTCAAAACTTTGTTTTCCCATGCTATCAACTATTGCAAAACCTTAGCTGAAGAAAATATTATGTTTGTGCAAATGCATTCGCATGCTCTCTCTTTTGTGTGTGTACAAACAGATGTAAGTAGGTATTCTGTTTTAAGTGCTTCTCTGGGGAGCAGTTCTACAGGAGCTAAAATACAGATTGTGTTGCAAATATTCTTTATGAGAAGTATTAATAATAGTTCTAAAGTAACACTGAATAACTTTGACTTCACTAAATTTACTTGTATGTTGCAGATAGTCTCATCTAGCAGTAGTTTTTAAGTAGGTGAGTGGTTTTTGTAGTATAATGTTCTTGAGGCCATGAATGTTTATGCTTGTAATAAGGAAGGTTACTCTACTACCAGTCTAAATTTTCACAGTACAGAACTCTCCTGCATAGTTTTAATTACAAATTGTAATACCTGCTACCTAGTATTTAGATCAAGGAAATATTTTGAAGGTATGGTAAAACAGCTTGTTTTACTACATGATAGTTTTATCTTATGATGAGAAGAAAAGTTCTTCAAAATATTTAAATTACATTTGCTTTGCATTTACATTGGCTTTGGAAATCCATTCCACTGTTATTTACTTTAAAATTTTTACAACTGATAGCTTGGAGGAATTGCAGTGGATGTTAATCTGACTGAACATTCTACAGTGATTACCTTTTCTAATTACCACGATGGTGCAGCTCCATTTCTGTTGATAAACCATACCAAAGAGGAAATTATCGAGTATGGACAAAGGTATGTATGAAGAGGTTTAGTGTGGATGTTTGCATGGAGACATATGAACTATAGTTTTGTATATTGTAAGCATGCATTCTCTAAAGAAGCCTGTCTTGAGGAAATGGCTGTCAAATTTTGTCAGAGCACCCAAAAATCTCTTGCTTGGTAAATTGAAGGCAATGAATTGTTAGCAATGTTAAATACTGCTAGGTAGTTTTACAAGGGAGCTGTTTTGTGGTGTCTTTTTATATTAATTTTGTGGCCTTGTGACATTTACATTCCTGGTGGGGAGCAAAGGATGTGCTTTTCTGGAACTGTGCAGGTCCTGACTGTGCAGAATAAGTAGTGAAGAAAATTTAGCTGAAAGAATGGGTTCAAATTATGTGAGATAGGGGATGAGAGGTAGTTACATAAATTTTGCCAAGGCAGGACAAAACTAAGATAATTTTAATGAATATTGGTCTTCTGCAGTGAGTGAATATTTACTTCTGCACCTGTACACAGTTACACTCTTCTCTACCAGTAATGTTTTTGTAACGCTTTGCCACTGTATGCAGATACTGAGCAATGCTGAGAAGTGTATACCTGCATCATTCTTGAATTATTTATTTTTAAAAGCCAAACAGCCTATTGTTTTCTCCCTTCAGTCAGTCAGAGCAGTGTTGTTTAAAGATTTTTACTTGGAAGGTGGAAGAGTTAGTCAAATCCTGTTTGCTTCCTGTTTGCCTAAAGAATGATTGTTTGGCTTGTTTTTTCTTTGTAAAGATTAGTGATTTTTATCTTTTTAGATAAATTATGGGAATCCCTATTGTCAATTTAATTAGAACAGAGTACAATGTTTCGTATGTGGAAGGGCCTACATTTAGTCCCAACTGCCTGACCACTTTAGGTCTGATAAAAAGTTAAAGCGTGTTATTAAGGGTGTTGTGCAAGTCAAGGGCTTGTGGCATCTCGTGCCTCTCATGAAATTGGCGTCTCGTGCCTCTCAAAACACTGTTCCAGTGTTTTGAGAGAAAATATTTTTAATGTTCAGTCTAAACCTCCCCTGACACAGCATGGATGCAAGGGAATGGTTCAAATAACTGGATCCTAGCAAGCAGAGATGAGCATCTCTCCACTTCCTCTCCTGGGGTAGCCTCCTTTCACAGAGCTGTAGAAGACAATTCTTCAAGTTTTTAAGTATATGTGAGGGGGAATGGACTTAAAATGTTGATCACAAAGGGGGAAGAAAATGAGTATATAAAATCTACTGTATATACTTTATTTTTAAGGTATATATATATGTATATTAAAGTGCAAATCCTCATTCTTATTGCTGTTGTGAGAATGTTTTTGTGCGTGTTTTTTCATGCATAATGTTATTTTTGTTCTGTTCACATTACTTGAAAATATTATTAGTGTTCTTGTTGAAATGCTAGAATGCAAAGGTCACTGACACAAAATATTCATTGACATTTGAATTTAAAATTACTTTGTTCTAGCTCCCTCAGTGAATTGGAAGACTGCCTTCAGCCAAATAAGGCAGTGTTGTATACTTGGGCAGACCCAACAGGATCTAAGAAATTAAAATGGAGGTGTGGAAATAGAACCGAGGAAATTGCTGCAAAAGAGGTATATTCTTTTTATCAAAATCTTCTTTTAATTGTGTAATTTTATTTTTATATGTCCATTATCAGTGTATGCATGAAACTCATGTTTAATGAGCATAATCAGCAGTCTCATACATGAGTTCCAAACACAGAACAGTAACAACACTTTGTTTGCCGGAGCTTGCTCAAGTAAGCAGTCTTCTGTTGAAAAGTGTCACTGGGTGTGTGTGTGGTGAGAGGTTGTCATAAAACTTTGTAATTACTTCTTTTCCTGTACCTTAAAAAAAAGTCTTCCTTTGTTGTGTTGCTAAGACTGTAGCTTTTTTTTTTTGTGATGTAGAATGATAATAGCATTGTAAAAACTTTTCTTCTCATTTGTAGGACAAAATGGAAGTACTCAGTTTGGATTCTAGAAAAGTGGTCTATTTAATGTCATTTTATGAAGGTTTGCAGCGTATTGTCCTGTTCACTGAAGATGAGAATGTATTTAAATTGACATATGAAAGTGTAAAAGCAGAACTAGCAGAACAAGAAATTGTTCTGTCTTTGCAAGATGTTGGAATTTCATTGGTTAATAATTATACAAAACAAGAGGTGTCCTACATTGGAATTACAAGGTAACTTACTTTGTGTGGAACAGTATAAAATGTTTAACTTCAGGTATTTTCACTCTATGTATTTCATTTTGGCTTGTGCTGAAAGAGCAAATAGAGGTCTGGGTTAATAGTGTTCAAACCTAATGACTACATTTTCCTGCTGCCAAGAGAAATGCTTTCACTGTGTTTTGTTCTAATGCATATGCTAACTGTATTTAGATGTATGTGGTTTTGGAACGTGTATTTGTAATTCTGTGTAGCAGACTTCCCAGTACACTGGACAGAAAATATTTCCTGTCCAGGTAGTTTGAGAAGTGATAATAGAGTTTTAAGGAGCAAAGTCTGCAAATAGTTTGTGTCAGTGGGTTTTGTTATCTTCACTACACAAGCAGCTGAATTCTGCATTGGAAATTTTGATGCAAAAGCTTGTAGGTCCCTTTAGTTTTGGTTGATTAATTATGGTGGTCCACGGCTCTACTGCTTGGGTTTTGCTATAATTATACATTTCAGATGGAAGCAGAAAAGAAATTATGTAATGCTTTGGAAATGTGTGCTATCATATATTTGAACAGAGGCTCTTTGTAATCATTAAGGGACACTTGAATATAATTGCCATAATCCACACACTTCTTTTTATTCAGTTATGAGGTTGACAGAGTGAGAGTTGTTTTTTCTTGATTAATTCTTTGCACTTTACTGAAGAACAAACAAGCGTGAAGTTCTCATACACATAGGCTTCACATAATCATATCCATAATTTTCTAAGAAAATTCCAGTCCTTGCCCTCACCTGAGAAGCTGTGCTCTGATATTTAGGCAGTGGAAATACTTCATTAAAAGTGGCAGCTGATTGCTGAGATTCACAATAGTGTTGAGATTTCACTAAATTTGTTTTTCTTTGAAGGCAGTCATCCATAGTAATTTGTCTAGTGCTTATAGTTAGTTTTGTTTTCTTGTCAAACTCTGATGAGATGCCAGATTTCTTGAAAATGGATGGCAGTACTGTTGAAATTGGCTTCATTTTTTTAGGAGCAAGGAAAAAACCCTAAAACCCAAAAACAAAACCAAAAAAGGTGGAAAGAAAAAAAAAAGGAGGAAACTCTCAACAATCAAGATAGTACTCTTTTTTGTAGTTGTTGTTTTGAACTTCAGCTCACCTTTGTTTTTTCTGCCATTGATGTGTCTCAATACAGACACAGATATAGGTAAAAGAGGTTAGGTGGCTGTGTCTGGAAAGCTACATATTTTTATAGTCTAGAGAGTAATTTGCGGGAAGAAGTATCTTCTACCTGCCTGATAGCGTTGGTTTGTGTCCTATTTTATGCTTTAAGTTTGACTGTAAGGTGAAGTCAAGCACAGAGCTTTTCACAGAAGCAGTGGGAAGAACATCTAATGCCCTTTAAGGTTGTTTAATTATTTGCATTAATAAAACTGAGAGACAGAAGAAAGGATAGCATTTTTAAAAAAACAAACAAGAAACAAACCCAAAACTCCCACCATGAAATCAGTAGAAGAAACATGTAAAACAAAACCACCTCTTGATTTTAGATGGAAAGACTAAATAAAGAAGCTGTCAAAAATAAGACACAGTGCAGGAGGCATTTTATCTTGACTTGAACTTTTCAATTTGTAGTAAATTTAAAACGCCAAAGTAATTGCAGGACTATAAGCAGAAAACTACATTGAGATTGTAGGACAATGGATGTCAGTGCTACTTCTTTGATGGAGCTTCCTTAGTATCACTACATACCCATCTTCATCAAAGTGGGGAGTTAAACAGACTTGTTAACTTTTTTTTTTCCCCATCATAGTGGAGAGACTGGCTTCTCTTTAGTTCCAAGAAGGCAGTGCATGATTTGGGTCGCTTCTGTTTGCTACAGTAGTGCTTTATGTTGTGCTTTCTCATCCCTAGTTACAACATATTAAAAGTCACACTGAAGTAGGTGTGTTCTTTGTGTTCTTGAAGACTTGTTTTCAAAAAGCTAATACTTCTCTTTTGCTTCTTTGTTTTGTTTTCAAAGTTCTGATGTGGTGTGGGAGACAAAACCGAAGAAGAAGTCAAGATGGAGACCAATGAGTGTTAAGCAAATTGATAAATTAGAACAAGAATTCAGAGATTACAGTGAGCTAAGCCCTTCAGAAAATAAGATTATTGAGTTGGAATCGAATGTTTTGGTAATACTGATAGTTCTCTAATTCTGTTGTTTATATGTATGCACAAGAAAAAGATAATACATCAATTTTGCTGTCTTTGATAAAACTTACGGTAAAATTTGAGATGATTGATTTGCCTACTTCATTTGAAAACACTTCTTTATCTCTGTATTAAAAAGTGCAGGAAATATTCCACAAACTTGATATATTGCTACAGACTTTTGTTGTTAGTGCCTGACTTTGAAATTGAGGTGTACCATTTTTGGAGCTTGTAGTACTAAATATGCGTAAAACTACAGTGAGGAAGGTTTGCATTTGGTTCATGTGTTATACCAGTAAATATATTAGTTTGGGGTTGATTTGTTTGTTTTAGCCTGAAATCCTGTATTTTCAAAACAGCTTGTTGTGGAATGATTTAGCTGTCATTCAACCACATAAAATTGAAAAAGAAATTTCAGAAATTATTCTGGAATATAGAAGCACATTATGCTTCAAATGCTCAGTCCTTGTGTATGGATGAGTTCTAGGCACTCATTAGAAATGTGCTGTAGGAAAATAAACACTGGATAGATAAATGATCCAATGTTTATGCCAGTCATAGTCCATTACACTGTTCAGCTTTTCTTCTAGATAGCTATGTGGTAAATGATAGTAACCCCCAAATAATGCACTACTTTGTAGTTTTATTTCTATTTTTAATTTATGGCAAAATTTGTTTGCTTTAAATAGAGGGAAATTATGACATCTAACTTAAAAGGTTCAGAACTTTTACTGCTAAGGTTTACAATATTGGTGAACAGTGTAAATTTTTAAGTATATGAAGCAGGATTTTAAAACACTTGACATACTAAATTTTCTCTAATAATAATACAATAGGTATGTTTAACTCCTAATGGAATGAACATGACAATTCAACAGCCAAATGAGATTCCTATCAGAAGAAATTATCTGCCAGCTTTAAAAGTGGAATACAGTTCCTCTGCACATCAGAAGTCTTTCAGAATTCAAATTTACAGGATACAAGTGAGTCATGTCAAAAAGTCATTGTTACTTATTCTGAAGAACAACTTTATGGAAACTTGGGTTCATTTCTAGAATTTTTTGGATTTCTCATGTTTTCAGTTTAATAGTAAGCATTGGCTTCTACATCAGTGCTTCTCAATCTTTGAAAATACTACTTAAGTGCTTCTTGGAAAAAAAGGAAGACAAATAATGACATTTCAGAAGAAAAATATCTTACTTGCTTTTTCTTGGAGCATTTCTGTATAACAAGCAAAAAGAGGGGTGAAATTTCTAGTCTTGTTATGCTCAATATTTCAAGAACAAATCCTTTGCAAATCTTTTGTGGACCATTTATTACTACCAATTTGAAGAAGCTTTTCTAAATTATTAGAATTTAATTATTATATTTTGAAAATAGATATATTTTAAGTACAGTAGTGGCTTTTTTCTGCTTTTGGATTGGTGGAAGGCCACAGGTAAAGATCGTATCTCTAGAGTTTGTCCTGGTCTTAAAATATTTCACTATTGAAAAGCTAATGTGATGCACCTTGTCCTGTCCTTACCCCTACTAGATACAAAACCAGATTCCTGGAGCCATATTTCCCTTTGTGTTCTATCCTATTAAACCTCCAAAGTCCATCACCTTGGATTCAGGTTTGTTCTAGTTTAACATAATCCTTCCTTTTAAAACAAAAGATAACTTGCTTGTACTGAAGTTAATAATTTTATCAGATTTTTCACTTTTATCAGATTTTTCACTTTTATCACTTTTATCACATTTCATTTTTATCAGGTGAAGTCTGCATGAGCTTTCTGACTACAGATAATATAAATAATAAAAGTAGAAATAAGGAAGCAGTTACCTACAAAGAAGATATACAGAACACTGTTTCAACAGTTAACAACAGAAAAAAAGAAAATGTCTTTGTCTTTATGATACCTTTTAAGAGCATCTTTTTGGCACATTACTTAATTGATTGTGGAGAACATATGACATGAAAGTTACTTAATAAATTTAAAAGGAGGTTTTCAGTTCAGACCACCAGTAAAATTTAATGCTGACTAATACATGAGAAGATTGGTCTGTTCATAAGATAAGTTTTGGTAGTTTTGATGGTAGTGAATCTGTTGCACTGTTTCTGTGCTACTTACATTTGGAGTTTTGGGGCAGTGAGGATTCACTTGTCATCTTTAGTCTTCCACTATTTCCCTACTGCTCTAGTATCATGCAGTGCATATCCTAGTAATCTGTCTGAAGTAATCTTAGCTACCAAGAAAAGAAATGTGCCTAAGCTCAGAGTTGTTAAGTGAGGCTTATAAGCTCTCCAGTTGGCAAATTATATTTTGTATGGTTTTTAGGTAGCTTTCTCCATTGCTTGGAGCATAGAGCATAGAGCTCAATGTTGCTATACTACGTGATGAGCTGGAGTCTTTCATTAATTTCTTTACACTGAAGTCACTTGGAAAACCTAAGTAATATCAAAAAGGATTCTGGATAGAGACAAAGAATACTGCTTGCAGTTTTGGTCAGAAGCTAGTGAGATGTCAGTTGCTCATTCTGAATATTATCGGTTTTAAGCTGCATTGCATGAATCTGCAGAATTCATTTTTGTTTGTTTAGTTTACATTTTCGCATCAGCCATGGGAAAATCTTATTCCATGACTAAAGAAATGACATAAATCTAATATTATATCAATATTAACTTGCTTTTAAATGAAAATGGTGCATTTTCAGTTAAATAGCATTTTGATGTGCCATTTAATCCTTGTCTTCCTATTACTTTCTGTTCCTGCTCTTTTCCCTGTCTCAGTTGTTTACCAGTCATATCCATTATGTAATCCTGTTGTGCAGGATTGAAAAAACCCTGAATGTATATTACATTTTCATAAAAAAAACTTAGGAAATTATGTATGTCATATAACAATCTGTGCTGATCTCTTTTTATTTGACAACTTTACAGCACCTAAACCATTTACTGACGTCAGTATTGTCATGAGAACTGCAGGACACTCACAAATATCACATATTAAGTAAGTATTTTGACATGTTCCATCTCTATTGCTATTGGATACATTATCAAGCTTTAAAATTAAAAATATTACAGAGGTAAACATAATGAAAAGTAATTTTAACACAAACCAGTCTTGGAATCTCAGAGCATTTTAACAGAGGTGAAAGCTCAGTGTCCTTTATTATCCATGTAACTGAAGAATAAATCAAGGATTTTTAGATGTCTTTTTAATGCGTGTTTTTAGTCATCTTTATTTAGAAAGGAAATCTGTGTACAGTTGTGCTATATACAGTGTTAAATGCTGCTATGTGTTTAAAATGGTTTTGGTTATTTGGAAATGTGTTTATATTACACCTAAGTGGGAAGCCTTCTTTTCACCAGCAATGATGAATCCCTCAAAAACCCCACAAAACAAATAAAAAAAGAAAATCAACAACAAATACACGCACAAAAATACAACACCCCAAAACAAAAGCCCACACCAAAATAATCCACCAAAACCAGTACCTGAAGTTGTGTAAGTGGTCTAACCAGTACTAAACTTTAAGTGTTACATGTTTTTGTAGAACACCTTAATCATTATTTTTTGTTTCATGTGCAGGTACTTTAAGGTTCTGATTCAAGAGATGGACCTCAGATTAGATCTTGGCTTCCTGTATGCAGTAGGTGAATTCTTTACACAGACTGATGTGCCAAGTGACCAAGAGGTAGAAACCTTTTGTTGTTTGAAGATAAATAGTTTTTAAATCTGTAACAATTCAACTTGTATTTAAAAAAAAATTAAAAATTATTTTTCTGTGTCCATATCAATGGTTGATATAGTAATATGGAGCTGTGAGGTTTTCATTTACAGTTACCTGAGTCAGATAGTAGACTCCGTCTTTCATGCTCATCCTGTATGCTATGGAAAGAAGGCTTTAAATGTTGTAGTACAGGGACAATGAGAGGAGTTTGTACATGAGAGTATAAGTAGTATTAGTCAATGTATTGTCATCAGTGAAAAATGACTAGTAGTTTTATATACTCCATATTTTGAAGAAATATCTTTTTCAAATGCATTTACAGCTACAACTTTTCGAAAAGGATGTTGAATCTCTTCAAGAAGAGCTAATGAGTGTGTCATCAATGGATACATCACAAATCAGCTTGTATGAATACTTCCATATATCTCCAATTAAGGTATTCCTTTTTCACGTTATAGACTGAGTTTGCTCTCTGAAAATGTTTTGTCTTGTCCAGGATAGTAGGCAGTGGAAATTAAGATTGAAATGTGCTGATTAAAAAAAAAAAAGCCAAGAAAGTATTTTCATTGCAACCACTAACTTACTATTGCATTCTTATGGCTTACTTCATGAGTAATTTCTTTTCATTTTATTATTTATGAGTTCCTTGCAAAATGCTCATTTGTGTACACACAGGGTATTATGGATTGGAAAATGATATAATTTCTAAAAAACATGTATATCAAGGGTAGGAGATTAGTGTGCAGTTAACATTATTACAACTGTGATAGGACTTTATAGGCTCTATAACAGTTGTTAAGAGAGTCTCTCATCTATCCATGGGAAGTAGATCAAAGAATGATTTGAGTTGCATCTCTTCGCAGTATCTTGTGAGATGTTAGAAATTATATTTGACAAGAAAAAGTGCAGGGAGGAAATGGGATAGAATAAATGGGCTTGAGTTTTTACTAAGAGCTTAGTCTTCAGTAGTTATGGATTGAGTGACAATGATTCTGCAAGGTAAGCTGTGTATCACTGAAATGAGCTACAGTTAAGCTCTGTTATAACATAATGAATGTTGCGTGATATTGTCTTCAGAGAGTCAGAAACAGGCATAACTTCCTTTAATCTGATTTTGAAAATGGCTGGATAGATTTCTACCATTTTGTGCCTGAAAGTCATTTGAGCAATTTTCCTGAATGTTGTTCTTTTCTGACTTCTTTGAAACAAATGCTTTGGTTATTTCAGGTGTGCACAAGTAGGATTTTTTTCTGTTTGCATATTCCAGTAATTATTTGGGACCTGCAAAACTTGTGTTAGTAATTATTTGTTTTCAAGGTTTTATTTTACATTCTTGCTTGGACTCTATGCTATGTTGTCATTTTCTGTCTGCTTTGATTTTGGGTATAACTTAGACAAACAAAATGTTTTAAAAATTACTTAATAATCTAAATTATATATGAAAGAATCCAGAGACCATCTCTGAAAACAGAAGTAAGCAGATTATTTTCTCAAAGGTAGTTTAAATTCTTCACTTCGTCTTTAAATGTCAGTGGGCTTTTTTTGGCCTACATTATGCATTTGTGTACTCTGTTACAAAGTCAGGCTGGTTTCAGCCAGACTAGAAATGTCCTAACTCAATTTTTAAATAGTCTAAAAGATTATAAGGATATAAATATCATACAGCTAACAACTAACCATGTTATTTCCCAATCTCATTTTTATCCTTCAGTTACACCTGAGCTTTTCACTCAGTACGGGTGGAGAAGATAGTAACAAAGAAGAAAGAAAGAATGAATTGATACCATTTCAGTCCTTGAATCTCCTGCTGAAGAGTATAGGGGCCACCCTTACAGATGTGCAAGATATTGTCTTTAAGTAGGTTAAAAATATGAATGTAAAAATCACTCACAAAGATTATATCAATATTACATATGTTGAGTTTTATTTTGTTCTGTGCAGTAAGGATTTACTTTTTCTCTCGTCTCTTTTTTAGGTTGGCATTCTTTGAGCTCAGGTATGACTTCTGTACTACACAGCAGCTTCAATCATCAGTTGTAAGGCATTATTCAAAACAGGTGAGAATAAGAAAATGTCAACATTCCAATAAATTTTTATTTTGAAACTGCTACTGTGCACTTTCATTCCATTAAACAAAATAAAATTTAGTTTCATCCTTGTATTTATATACAAAGGTTAAATAAATGCATACAAGCCAATTACTCATTAGTAAGATTTTATTGCCTTGCCAGGTGGCATGGATAACAAAACATCTTACTGGAATAGATAGATAGGGGAAGCAAACACGATGGAGCTCTGATAAAACGTGATTGGCATTAAAATGTGGATGCAATTTCTTGGACATTAGTACTATTCAAATCATAGTACCCTTTTGGCTTTTGTGTACTGTTGAAAGCCCTGTCATCCAGTGGAGAGAATCCAACAAAAATACTTTTGCATAAAAGAATTAGTCCTCTCCATCCATCATTAATAATGAGGACCTACTGTAATGCTTTTAAGTAATGTTATTTCTTGGCTGACATAATATGGTTTACTCACTGATTTTCTCATCTTTTTATTACAACTACTTCTACTTTTCTGGACAATTTTGAGGTTTTTATATTTAAGTCATGTTTCTTTCCCTGTTTTAATCTGAGATAATACACTGTTTGTCTTTGTTTTAGTACAATTTAGAAAATATTTTCTCTAATACCTATTTTCATTTCAGGCTATTAAACAGATGTATATTCTTATTCTTGGCCTTGATGTGTTGGGTAATCCATTTGGATTCATAAGAGGCTTGTCTGAAGGAGTAGAAGCTTTTTTCTATGAACCATATCAGGTAAAATTCTCTGCTGCCCTTTTACAAGTAGATAGATAGACATTGTATTGAAAATCTATATTAATACCTTCTTGGTTTTAAATTTAGATTTAGAATTGAAAATTTCAAGTGAAAATGCCTGGAAAACTCAAGTGAGAGTAAAAAGGACAGAGATGTCTACTTAACTATCAAAAGGCCATTTCTTACAGTTCACACCTTAAAATAAATATTTTGCTTCTCCTTAAAATAAGCAAACTTCGTGGAATTAATTATTATTCTAAAATTGTCCGTCTTTCACAGAAGCTTTTGTGGGTGCTTTCACACTTTATCACTCAGTGTCATCCTGTTTTCCTCTTTGTTACATATAAATCCCAATAAAAATGTACGATTAAAAAATATATAAGGCATACTATTCAAAGCTCATTCTGAGTGTATCCTTTTTTCTCATAGGGAGCCATCCAGGGTCCTGAGGAATTTATAGAGGGAATGGCACTAGGACTTAAAGCACTGGTAGGGGGTGCTGTTGGTAAGTTTCAGTGCTGTGATGGTAGTTTGCCTAATAGTAAACAAGAGCTGAGTATTTGTAAATTGCATTAGAGTTTTAATTTGGTTTATATTCCAATAGGTGGATTAGCAGGAGCTGCCTCAAGAATCACAGGTGCTATGGCAAAAGGAGTAGCTGCGATAACTATGGATGAAGATTACCAGCAAAAAAGGAGAGAAGCCATGAACAAACAACCCACTGGTCTGAGAGAGGGTATCACTCGTGGTGGAAAAGGACTGGTTTCTGTAAGGAGGAAAGCAAAAATTTATTAATTTTATGCAGGCAAGAGTACCAGGCACTTGTTGTGTTCCCCAGAGAGTTGTTGGTTTTCAATTTTTTTGAGTTAGTTTTTTGTTAGTTTCTTAATTTTAATTTTAGTTTTGCAGGTGTATAGCTACAATTAAATGACAGTTTTATAGAAAAATGCAATAGGATAGAAAAGAAGGTAGAAACTGTGAAGCAGGTGCCTCTAATTCTGTTAGCTTGTAGTGAATTCTAGAATACTCCCAACACATGTACTTTTTGGCTATGAACCAATGAAGTAGGAAGAAAAATGTTAAAAATGAAAAATATTGTATGGAAGCATATTTGTAATGTCTGTTTTGTTTATCCTGGTAGGGTTTTGTCAGTGGCATAACAGGAATAGTTACAAAACCTATAAGAGGTAAGTTTGGTCTTGATGCATTAACTGTTCACACAACGGTGAATTTTTGATTTTTGATGAGCTGTTGTAAATCAGAGTTATAAAACTCTTTGTCAAGATTTTATATTTCTACTGACTTACAGTTTAAATGTTTACATGAACTTTGTGTGGAGACTACGTAGTTGTGTATCAAATAAGATTTGTAATTAAATGGTAATAAAACTTGTTAAGGTTTTAAGAGAAATTCTGTGGTTTATAATGATTTACTCCTTTTAATGCTTTTAGGAGCTCAGGAAGAAGGAGCAGCCGGTTTTTTCAAAGGTGTTGGAAAAGGCTTAGTTGGAGCAGTAGCTAGGCCCACTGGTGGAATCATAGATATGGCAAGCAGCACATTTCAGGGTATTAAAAAGTAAGTAAAATAAGTGTACAGAATATCATATGGCATGAAAGACACAATAGTAATACTAGTAGTACCTTGTGTCTTCATATCACTTCTATGTTATTTGCATAATAAATAGGTGGCTTTTTAACAAAATACACACTTGATATAATTGAAAAACTACAGACACAAATCTCAGCTATTTGTAGCATTACTGACAAAAACTAGTTTAAATGTCTCAGCAATCAGACTTCCTTCAGCTGATGATTTTTAACTTTTGCCCCAAATAAGCAGGAAAAAAAGGACTTCTCAGATATGTTCAGTTACTTTATATATTATTACTCCTTTATGAAATTAGTTCCAAGATCACTAGATGATGCCAGTCTCAGAACTATGTTAAGACTACATTTAAATATTGTGGCTAATATTTAAATATTAATAAAGTCTCACTTTAATAAATTCATTGATGAAGATTATTCTCCACTGTTATGTGCAATAAAGGAGGAGACAGTTTTGAAGAGGCACTTGGTATCTTTAAATACAATTGTTCAGTGGCCCTGTTCTTAGTGAGTTGGATCACTTCTGTTACCATAAGAATGCCAGTCTCTTGTTTTCCTGTTCAAGTTTTTTGGCAGAGAAATTCAAGAAGAATATCAGAGAAATATGGTACAGTTCTATTCTATGTGGTACAGTTGCCTTTACTTTTGAAGTTTTGAAGTGCAGTAGTTAGACACTAATTAGATATTTGCAGATATGTGCTGCTCTGTGCCATCTAATTTGATAATTGTTATTCTTGAAAATAGATTTCCATAATGTCTGTTAGTATGCCAAAGTGCATATATAGACAGCAATAGTTGTTATACGAGTACTTGAATTGTATACAAAATAATTTCGTTCCTTAGCTAAATAGTATAGTTGAGTAGATATATTGATATGTATCTTAAATTTTCTGCTTTTTCAGGGTTGCAGATTCATCAGAAGATGTGATAAGCCTGCGACCACCTCGCTTCTTTGGTGAAGATGGAGTTATTAGACCTTACAGATTAAGAGATGGAACTGGAAGTCAAATGTTACAGGTGAAGAAAATGAAAGATAAATTTTTGACATAAATTTAAACTCATCTTACATAGAAATAAATGCTTTAGAATTTCTCTCTTCCTAAATTCCCATTCACTTCTTTCCTAGTAACTCAGTAGCCAAGAATTTAATTTCTTACACACGTAACCACACTGGGGATTTGGCTGCTGTGGTACAATCTTTGAGGGAGACTCCATAAAGTAGATCAGTATATCTATAAAAGTTTATGCACAGAGCATTCTGAACAAAGAAAAAGGTCTGTATGTGCAAATGAAAAGTTTTATGCCTTTAAATTTTTTTTTTTGTGAAAATGGTTGATAAATACACATAATTTTTTGAGTAATTTTATAATACGTAGCTTAAACGGTGACTTTTAAGTCTCAATTTTGTGTAAAACAGCATTTTAAAGACACTTTTAAGACACTAGAAATAGTTGTATTTATGTCATACTGAAGCCTTTGAAAGAACATAAACAGTTCTGAAATTGAATACTGTTTGCAGGAAGTATATGCTGAACAGCCCTCACTTTTTAATGATTCGTCTGCCATTTAAGCAAATTTGACTCAAAAATTCCACTCAGAAAGGAAAGTAATTTCAGTTGTGACACACACAGCTTACTGAGTTTCTGTTTTTTCTTTTTGTTAGAAATAAAATTTCTTTCTAGAAATGTTCAACCTTAACAAATAAAGTAGCAATTAGTGATTGCATAAATTTAAACAGAATTTTAAAAATAGGCATGGAAGGATTCACAGTGCTACAAAAATATTGTACCAGAATAACCTTTCTGGAGAAGTAAATGAGAAGGTAGTAGCCTTTGGAGAGCATTTTATGACTAATTTTGACTATTGCTACAGCTGTTTGTTCCATGTTGAGTTCCACTCTTGTTTCGGTTTCTCCTGCATTACATTAGTTTGTCATTCATTTTCTGGTAAAACAGGATTGATCTGTTGGGGATTCCTTAGCTACCTTCATTGTTCCATTCACTGGTCATGTAGTTCAGCCAACTGTGAAAGTGCTTTGATAATAAATACTATACCCGTGCCTTTCTTGTAAATGAGATGGCTTTAACCTATGCTCTCCAATTTATAACTGGTGTCATTAAGCCTTAACTACCCTCTGCCCTCTGCTAGTTAGAAGCTACTACGGATGGATAACATAAATTTGTTACTAACCTTTATCCTCTTCTTGTTAAGAAAATTTTCAAGCATCCCCTTGTCTGTTTTAAAATATATTGCTAAAATAAATGCTAGCAAACAGTCAGCTCTAATGAGCTGAGTTTACATTGCTTCTGCTTCTTAGATTTGTACGTTTTTATATTTTGGGTTTTTTTCTGAGAAACCTTTACAAAAATCTGCCAGGTAACTTGTAATTTCAATTTTTCTGTATTGTATGGCCAAGTACAGTAGCTTCCATTATAGAAATTAAAATACATTAAGGCATGGCCTTAATAATGTAATGCCTTTGATATTTCGTGATTTGAGCCACCATTTGAATGTAGGTAAAACTGAAGGATTGGTAGCTTCTTATTAGTTTTGCTATTGATGATTCTAAGGCATAATTGCTCTTGAAGAAATATTTTCAGAGCTCCAAGCAGAGTAGACAGGTCTTCCTATAGGTAGTCAAATAAGAAAATAGAGATCTGCATTTTTTCCCCAGTCATTAAATTCTGCTATAGGATATTTGGTGTCTTAATTTAACCCTTAAGTATACTAATGTTTTTGGTTCTTAGTGTTTGTGATTCTAGAGCTGTTACTTTGTTTTGCATGAGACTCAGTGTGTTGCATGTCCACTATTTCAAAGAGTTTGAATAAAATAATATTTTCTTATGGATGAAAAGATTTCTCTCCCCTTTTGCAATGCTTCTTTGCATACAGCTGACTGGTCACACAGTGGCCACTGTGTTGTAGCTTTTCAACAGATTGCAGGATTAGGTTGGAATAAAACTTCTTTTGGTGATTTAGAGATTGTATATGCTGATCAAAGGAAATAGGATATTTTGTGTGCTCATACTGTGCCCTTAGGCTGTCACATCTGAATTTCTGTTTTCTGTGGTTTTATTTTGCTTTAATTAACAAACTTGCCAGGCAAACTAGTACTTTTAAACTAATACTTCTGCTTTCTTCTTCCCTTACCATGCTTTCAGAAAAGGCAGGCCTACAAAGAGTGGACTATGGCTCACAGTAGTAGTGATGATGATGAGAGTTAGGATAATGTGAATTGTAACAGATATACATGGCCTTTGTCACATTCTTTTGACCTTTAAGTTTTAAATGTTGCTGCTATAATTCCCGCTGAGAAATCGGGGTTTTGTGATACTAAATTCTTACTTTTTTAAACTGTGAAAAAAATATGGGGATAATAAAATGTGTGATGATGAGTGCTAGGCAAACAAGCAAATAATATAATAAAGATAGTCTTACAGATAAACCCAGACATTAGGTAAAATAGTATTGAATAATATGAAGAAATAAGTAATACCATGACTTAGAGTTTGTTTCCAGATGTATTTTATCAGCTGTGTTTAATGTTTTTTGCATTTATATAAGTGTTTAACAGGGTTTATTTACTATTGCTTTAAATGTGTTTAGTAAAACTTTACTGATTTGTACAGTCCTTATTGGTGTTAAAATGCTGTTTGACTGTTTATTCAATTACTCTTTCAAAAGTATTTTGTCTGCTTTTCTTCTTAACAATAAACATGTCTAAAGTATATCTAAAATGGATTCATCTGTTCTGTTCCAACATTATTTCTCATGTTTCTTGGAACTAGGTAGTGTAAGACCACTAAATGGCTTATAAAGGTATTTAATATATAAAATACATACATTTTTCAAGAAATGTTATCATAAACTTTTAGTTTCTTATTTATAATTTGTTTTACCATAGTTTTTAATACTTAATTTGCGTAGCTTTTGGTATCCTTAAACATGTGAAATAACAGTTTATTTTGGTTTTTATTTTGACTACAAATTATTTGTTTTGTAAGTCAATATTTTTATTTTCATAGCAACAAAAAAAAAGTAAAAAATCTGCTCCAGAACTAAACTCTGTGTAAAAACCACAGACAGATGTAAAAAAAATACCAGAAGTTCTACAAGACATTGTGTAATAAAACATACATAATATGCAAAAGTGTTTAGTTTTTTATTTACCTAGACATTGGGGGATGAGGGGAAAGTGTGAACACTGATCGACTACAATTTGGTATTATAAATTCTACCAAATACCTTTACAAGTTTCTGGTTTCTTAAAAAGGTATTTATTCTGTATTCACGGAAATGCTTGCTCAGTTTTCTTGTTCTTTTTTTGTGGTTTGTTACTAAATTCAGATTTTTGTGTTGCACTTTAAAGATACCTTGTAATAGATAATTCTGAACCTGTATTATAATGCAAATTAATTCTTCTGCCACTATCTGGGCAGTTGGCATTGCACTGAAACAGTAAGAACTTCTGAAATGTTTGCATATTCAATGTGGTAATGTTATGTCTTTCATTGTCTATTGGCTTCCATTTATCAAAACTCTGGGGGAAGAATCCTTAAAATTGTTAAGATTGCTTATTCTGGCACTGTGCATTCAAAAACTGCTATTTAAGGTGATCTCTTGGGCAGTTACCCTTTGCACTTAATGTCACAGAGAAAAAGGGGGACAAACTAATTTTGGGAGATGGTTTTAGCTGAAATTGCTGATGCTTATGAGTGCTACAGGTCATGTGTTCCTATTTGTTTTGTAATGCTGTCGCCTCAAAAGGATGCCTTGCAGAAACAAATGAAAGGCTCCATTGCAGTGTGTTACTGCCTGAAACATTGTGGAAAGGATTTTGAATATTTCAGGTACAAATCTACTTTGAAGAAAGAAATAATTTTGCTCTTCAGTTCTGAAAAAAGACACATGATGTCAAAAAGTTGAGGAAATTGTTAGGTGTAACATAATGGAAAGGTTCCTGTGACATTTAATTAACTTTACTAGGTTTTGAAAATTTGGAATAATGTTACTTAACGTTATCTTTTTCCTTTGTGCTGCTTTACTGCAATTTGGTTTTTTATCCTATAAAATTGTTTTTCTTTTGGAATGACCAATCTTGCTAGAAAATGCATTAGAAATGTCATAATTTTTGCCCCAAAAATTGACCTAGGTTTTAAATTTTTTTCACTTAAAATCCTACAAGTTTCTGCAGAACATGGAGGCAAAATTAGTACATGAATGGTAATATTTCTGGGTCAGATATTACTAATTCAAGTTGCAGTGCAGTATAAATGAATTTGTTCTTTACTTGCTAGATTAAAAGGTTGTAGAATGCTAAATAAAAAAAAAAGCCCAACAAAATGAACAACTCCAGTTGGAGTTTGCAAATATGATTATATGCCCTAGAATATTTTGTCTCTTTGGTATAGTTCTATTTTTCTATTTTTGAAGTTTTTGTGTTAATAGAAAATATAGTAATTTTGTGCAAGTATTTTACTTGTTTCTCTCTTGCGTCTAGGCTTCTCTGAACATACATAGAAAAAGAAATAAATTGGATTTGTGGATATGGGGATTTGGGAAAACAAGAAATTTTACCGTCTGGGATACTTACTTTCTCTTTAGGTCTTGGGACAAAAACTATGAAAACTAATAGCAGAAACTGATGTTCTTTCAGGATGGAAGAATCCCCAGAACTAAAACAAAAACACTGAAACATTTAGAGGAGATTTAAAATATCATAGCAAAAAAGAGAGACCTCATTTTCAATTTTTTTTTCTTTAATTTAATGTATTTTAACAGTTGAACTTTTGGCTACATAATTCCGCCATCCCATTCCTTTTAACTGTTGAACTGAATTTGAAGTCCATACATTTCAGCGTGTCCCTGAAAATTCCAAGTCCAAGTGTCCTCCTTTTGTCTCAGATTGCTAAATTTTGTGCTGTTGACAAATTGACAATGCAGCTTTTCCCAAGAGTTCAGTTTTACTCTTACAGTTACTTGTATAACTTCCTCCTTGCTTAGGTGAATAACTGGCTGTGCTCTTTACCTTTGATGTCATCCAGTATATCCCTTTTGTTCAGGCCTCTCTGGTGGTCTGGTTTTCTCAAGATGCTCTGTAGGCATAGGTCAGTGCCAGGGGATACTTTCGACTGTTTTGGGGATTCATTTAATAGACTGTTTATGCATAAATTGTTATTAGTTATTTCCAGAAGCAACAGATGTGTGAGGTCTTGGCCTGCCAGGAAATAAAGCTGAAAGAATGGTTTTGTGCTTTTGAAGCTGACTCATTAGCAGTTGCGCTGTGCAGTCAGTGGTTCTCTGTGTCAATGTCTGCCCAACTTCAAAACATGCAAAATATTTTTGTTATTATTATTTTTAATTTTCTTTTATAACTAGTGAGTTTGTGATGATGCTTATACTGTGTTGTATAAGGTTGCTGCACAATTATGTTGCTCCAGAGAAGACAGTCCTTCAAAGCTGTGCTTCATTACCATATCCTCTTGTATTGGAGGTGTTCAGCTTTTGGTTTAGTGATTCTTTTTGGTCTTGAGTTTCGTATCAGGTAGGATGTTGAAATTATTTGAGCAGCCCCTTGTTACTTAGCATTCACACTTTGGTCTGCCAGGAAGAACATCTGAGTAGTCGGAAAAGTATGTCATGCTAATTCTTGCTGTCTTTCCCTCACTGTTCTTGGGCTTGATTTCAAATCAAAACATAAATATCCATGTCCTGAAGTACCCTAAAACTGAGGTTTCACTTTGCAAAATTACATTCTTTATGAAGTTCAAAATAACTTCATTTTTAATTGACATTGTCCAGACTCTTACCAGGTATTCATTAATGCTGTCTAGCTTGCTGGTCCCTTTACTCACTCACAGATGTCAAGATCTGTCCTGCTCTGGAAAACCTTGTCTGTCTAGGTTAAAGGAAAAAGCAGGATCCTTACCACTTAAATATGCAAAATTTGGGTACTATTACAGAGCCATTGCCCAACCCCAAATAGAAGACAGTTATGGGAACCTGTCTGAAACCCGTTGACACTGATTGTTCCAGAGGAATATGGAAGCCTGCATTACGCAATTTCATTTTTACTTGATTGTGACTGAAGCGTAAAGACAATATTCTTTAATTTCCCTGCTGATGTGTCATGCTTCAAATGGTATGAATCCAAGAGTTGTGGTTGTATTGGCAGGAAACAGAACGTCTAGATGTGGTCATCATGATGAAAGTGTAGATCAGTATGGTTTCTCCATCTCAGCTACTCAAACAAATTCTCCTGTGTATTCAGATCAAAAATTTATTAAGATAATTCTGCCAGTCATCATAGGCAATTTATATTTCTGCTGTGAAATAGAAGTTTTGCATTCTGAAAAAAAGCTGCTGTCCTAATTTTTATTGTCTTGGCTGTGGCCTTAGATTTAAATGTTAACTATGACCGCAGATTCCCACTGATTTTAATAAAAACCAGGTGGATTTGGGAGTTAATGTTCAGCATGGCTAAATGGAATCTGAATACCGATACTAACACATCATGGACATTGCACATTGCTTTGTGTTTTGTATAATGACATTGCACATTAGGATAATTGAAAGAGGAAGTAGGTAATAAAGGATTATTGGTGGTTATTATTCATAAATGATGAAAGAATTTTGCATGGCGAAAAATTAATGTTTTACATGTTACTTTTTATTAACAGTTTTTCCCCTTTTTTTCACGCTCATTCAAGCTGCATCTATGAAGTCACTTAGGAACTGGTTAGAACTTTTAAATGTTTCTGTGAGGAAGACTGGATAGATAATAATAATACCAGGTTAGCCTGCAGAAATTAGCAATTCTATAGCTTTTGAAAAAGTTACCTTGTAATTTGAGCTGAAAGATGCATTCAGGGTTGGAGTTTCTAGCAACGGCAGTGGATTGCCTTCAGAATTCACACATTTGGACAGTAACCAGTTCATAGGGAAATACGCTGGTAGTCCAGATGAAAGTTAATTTGAACATCAAGAGAGAACAGATTTCCAACCACTTTTTAAGCAGTAACAGCCTTTTCAGTATTTTTTTACATACTATTTCATCTGAGTGAGTTCAAGAAGGTTGTCAAACATTCTGACTTACGTATCACACATACTACTGGTATTTTTTAGAACTATTACCAGGGGATTCATAGATTTTAATTTTTGTCTCCACTACTTAATTTTGCTCTGTATCATTTCTAACTTTATCAAAGGCCTCTTGGCTTGCTTCTCATTACATTAAGAAGGTGTGGTGTGATTAGGAATCTCTCCAGGTGCAGAGATACCACTTTTAAGACATTGAGCATATTTGCATATATATGCATAACTGATCACTTTTACTGTTAGATTATTGCAGTGACATTTGAGTAATTGTACTGCAGGTAAGAATTTGCAAAGGAGGGGATCTCTTATTGTGTTACTTCATGCTTTACAGCTTCTGGAGTGTTATTTTTTTAATAGATTTGCACATACTTAAGCAGGTGATTAAAATGTTTTTAATTTGAAATACAGACATTGCATTTTAAAGATTTGTATGTGTTTTCTTCCAATGTTGAAAATAACAGTGAACAAAGAATGACTGATTAATGTTACTTTTCATAGTTTTCCATCACCAAACAGTGGTCCAAGTTGCTGTCTTTCTCCAAACAATAGCTACATACCATAAAAGTTTTAAGAACTATTTATGCATCTGTATTGAGTGATCAATTATATATCGTTTTATGTTTGAGTGGTATAAGGCACTTCGGTAGCAGAGTGCAGGAGTGAGCTTGTTACAATAATTGTCAGCAGTCTCCCTCTATGATGTATTCCCAATGAATAGGTGAAAGTCTAATGTTAACAAGGATGAAGATTGGAAATAAAAGGTAGAAAAATACAAAGGCAGAAAATTTAAAAGTAGTTACTGCTTAGCAAGTGTTTGTTCCCTTTATAAATAGTCTGTGCAGCATTTCCTTGTGTTTTATTTCCCAATTAACTCCTGTTGTCTACAAAACTATAAAACACAGTTAGTTTATGATTTTTGACTCATAGCTAACGACGGCTAGTTATCTCAGTGTGTGCCACATGGCAACAATGTTTTTGTTCTCCACAAGTCACATGTTTGGAAATCTCATAGAATTAAACACTTTTTGTAGAATTTGGTATATGTTTAAATATGTTTGGTATATGTTTAGCTTTTGTTTAAAGTTATTGCTTGTGTAATAATTAAGTACTGTACTTGCATAATAATTTTCACAATTCCCAATCTCTTACTGTAAGCTGAGAAAATTACAGCAGGGGGACTTGACTAGTTGAAAATTAGCTAGTAATCTAATCAGAAAATATAAAAAGGTAACCCTCCTTTCCTAAGTCCCACTTAAATGGGATTAATATTTGGATTGAGAGCCTTACTTCTATGCTGTGCAAAGCATAAGAAGGTTCTTTTCTCCAACATGGGAAATCTTCTCCATCCTAATAAGGCTAAATTGCTAAATGCTTTTATGTACACTTTGAATAGAACAGAGATACTGGTTATTCTGTGTGATATTTGTATGTTTGGTCAGTAAGAGTAATTTGTGTCATTGTCAAAGTGTCTTACAGTTAAGTGAAGTGTATTTTATACGTATTCTGAACCACCCTTGCTCTTCCCACATGTTTCTTTAAGTTCTTGTTAGTCCTCTCTTCCATTTCCCTGTCTTTCTTTCTAGGCCACTAATGAAAGGCCATCAGTTCACAGACCTAGACCAGTAGGCTGACCTGTGGATCATGTATCCTATTCATGCTGTCCATGGTCTGTCCATACAGCCTCCTTTGTCTTCTAACCATCCAGCGTGTTATGTACTGGAATGTAGCAGGGGCTACCTTTTAGAGAGGTTTTTTCAGTTATTTATTTTTTTATGTCTAAGCTTCTAATACAAGAGGCAGGGAGATACACATTTCAGAGGCAGAACAACACCTTGATAAAACTTGAATAAGATGTTTCCAAAAATTAAAAAAAAAAAAAAAAGCTTATTTTCCAAGCCCTTAGTTCCTCATTTTTTTATGCCATTCTTCTTGTGGAATTCGTCCTGCTCCTGACACTAGCTCTCGCAGCAATAAATGCAAGCAGCGACTTATGTAAGTAGGCGTGTGACCAATAGCTGTGATTTTGTAGCCTGAAAGAGATGGGGGAAGAGGAATAATTGGAAATTTCTAAGAGCTTTTTCAAAAGCTCTCCTTAGGATAACCTGCTACTCAAATATTCATGCTTTTTAGTCGTGAAAGAATCAGTATCTTTGGGGAAGAGATAATTTTTGAAATGTCTGTGCAAGTGGAATTATCCACACAGTCAAATTTGAAGTTTTTTACACTAATTAAATGTCTTCATCATTTTACTGTGTTGGGGAACACATATTGAAGGACTTTACTTTCTTAACTGTTTTCAGAACTAATCTAGATATTTTAAAAACGTTTGCATACTTATCTGAAGCTGTATATTTGTAGTTAAAACTTTATTGAATCATACTAGTTTGTTCTAATCTGGTGTTGCTTCCAAGTTGTAACAGCTGGGAAGCATGCAAGCAATTGTGTTGCTATTCCCAACCAAGATGCAGCAATATTAATTCGACCACTAGTTTAATCACTCGCTGCTCAGGAAGTCAGATATCCAATGGTTGCCAAGTCATGTGAGAGGTACAGGGCTTCTGTTTTTAAAAAAATACTTATCTACTGTCATCAATATTTTAAATATATTGCTCATTAGAAGTATTCTGCTACAGTATTCACATTAATTTAGGAAATGGTTTAGTTAATGAGTAAACAAAATAATGTAGAGGAATGCTAAGTACTACCTCAAGTGCATTATTGTTAGTCCCACTGTCTACATGATAATTAATGGTGCTTATATACAGCTAGGTATAGAGTTATTCTCAGGGTTAATTAGTGTTTTGGAGGCAATGCAATAAAGTCAGAAAGGAATCTTTATTTTGTTTATTGTCTCAGAAATGTATTAGTTAGCAGAAGTTCTGTGTATATCAAAAGTATGTAGAAGATGAAGTCCTGACATTTTTAGAGAAGTTACATTATTCCTTGTCAGTTTTGGTTAGGATTGGTTTTTATTTACATAGATGTATTGACTCTAACCAAGTAGTTATGAACATTAGCTATTACAGATGTTAGTTATATTTTGACTTAATGAAAGTAGCCTTTTATTTAAAAGTCTATGCTTTGTGCTTTGTTACAATTTATATTTTTGGAGCATAAATAACGTTTATGCACAAAATTAGTACATTGCTAGCATATTCAAAGCTATAAAACTTCTATCTCTTTTAGAAAATTGAAAATGGAAGATTTGCAAAACTCAGATATATTGCACATGCTATGGTCAACAGTACAGATCTGTTAATGGTAACAAAAAGGTAAACAGTTTTGACTCTGAATAATATGTACTTAAAACAATCATAAAAATGTGCATGCATTGATGATTGCTGATCAATAACTGCGCTGTCACCATATATGTAGACAAAATAATGGGGAAGGCACGCCTAGTGTGCTGGTAATAATCTTCAACAATGTCATTGTAGTAGGAGAGTATTCAGTGTTATTTCTCTTCTATTTAAGAAGGGAAAGAAGTACTGATTTTAAGATTGCTTTAGCTGAGAAGGATTTGTTATAAACTGGGTTAGGGTAAAATTACCTGAACTATGGGATTCACTTACAAAGGTGTATTGAAAGAAATAAAGGATAATATAGGAACAGTCAATATCTAGCAGTAGAGTATGGGGCATCCTTCTCAAATACAGTTTGAAATAGTGTTACAGTTTTGCTATGAAACACAGTCTTTTAAATGTAAGAGGGAGTTTCAAAATTCACTCTTTTGGAAAGTGTGCTGTGTAGTTAGAGATCATGAGATGAAACCTATTTTGCAATGACAAATTAATTCAGTAGAGAAAGGGTAACATGACAACTTCTAAGTGTTTTTACATTAATTTTTAAAACTACTTTTATTTTCTGGTGCCTAGTGGTGTGTTATTTGTGACAAAGGGGGCATTTGGACAGCTGACATGTGAATGGCAATACACTTATGATGAATTTACCAAAGAACCATTCATCGTTGATGGTCGAAGATTGCGCATTGAAGCCAAGGTACATTACTCGTGGCATGTTTTGTTGTCTTTCTTTGTTACTGTTTATGAAATTGAACTTTGAATTTCTGCTCACTCTCCTCCGAGTTCTTGATCTCCTTTGTATTTGAGATGTACTCAGAGAAAGGAGTTGAAACTTGTCATGAGTGAACTCCTCAGATAACTAGTCTCTGACTGTTTTAAGCAGCATAGTGACTTGGTCTTTGCAGATGAGATTTTTCCTTGAGCTGTAGGAATTTTTTGTTTGTATGCCCCAGTTGATGGTGTATTCATAGTCGGAAAAATGCTGATATAACAAAAGGCTCAGAACATTGCAGAATATTTTTATTATGCTCTCTGGGGCATATAATAAGGTTTTATTGTCTTCAAAACTTACGATAATGACAAATATATTTTCCCTTTCTCTACAAATTGAAGAATGTTGCTCTTAGTTGCAATTCTTCCTTAAAAAAAATCCTTAAAATTCTTTTCCCTGGTAAGCTGGCAAAGGACATAAGGAGAAAGGTGACTACTAATGGCTATTTACAGAGGCACTTTCTTAACAAAAAATCTTAAATTCTTACTGATCTGTTAACTGAACTTAGTTAACTGAACTTCATTCAGTAAGTTTCTCTGCCAGTATTTTGTTTCTGTTTTTAATAAACTGCATATGTGTAATTACACAGTTTGGTTATCAGGACAGTCTTGATGGTGCAAAACATCATTCAGTTTTTCACTCAGATTATTTGTTTCTATTGCAGAGAGCATGAAAGGCAGAGCCATATTGGTTTGGAATCCTCCAAACTGGATTTCTGACTGCAAGTGAACTTTTACAGGATGAAATAATTCTTAGCGTTTCTGCCATTTCAGACAATGCTGAATAACATATCCATCTTTACCCCTACACAGCAGTCATTTCAGAATCCATTAACATGTCTGCAGTATGCTCTGTATTGAAATCTATGATTGAAAACTGTATTTTGCAAATAACTCCATATGTTTTTCTTTCTGAAGCTTAAGTCGTTGTTTCCACTACTTGCAAGTCAGTATTGGTGGAATGTCCACTCAAGTAATGACTTGAAGAATTGCAAATTAAAACCTTGGGGAGTAATGGATTTTGTTACCACATATACATTATCTCCCTTCCATTCCTACACACGTTTATAGGCCCTTATCCAAGGACTCCATGGTAAAAAGGGGAGTCTGTTACTGCTGGAGTGTTCACCCTACTGAGCTTTCATGCAGAAAATGGTCTCTCTCAGGGTATGTGCATGTGATGCCAACATACTCAGATGACCTTTCTTGGTTCACATGGCTGTTTGAACCATTATAGCTGCCTTGATAGTAAATAGCATCGTGGTCTTAAAGCCTGAAGTAGCTAACTTCAGTTTTGAATTACTGTTTTGGTTTTGCTTTTTTTTTTAGGAACGAGTTAAGTCTGTCTTCCATGCCAAAGAATTTGGAAAAATTATTAATTTTAGAAGTCCAGAGGATGCTAAGGTAAAGTCAAAATACAATTAAAAATATAGTGGTAAATTTAACTTAAAAAGTGTAACAGAAATAATCTTAACCTGAAACTACGTATAGTTAAAATTCAGTATTTCCACATATCTGTTACAGACATGGAGATAGCAATAATCTACTCAGTACTGAATTTCAAAAATAGTCAATTCCAACATGAGACTTTTCTCGACATAAATCTTCTGAATTACAGCAGTCTGACAAAAGATTGATTAAACAGTAGTGCTAACAAAAACTAAACAGTCTAGAATATGAATTAGAATAGTATATTTTAATAGACCAAAATTATTTGTACTCCTAGGTGGTGGGCAGGGGTTGGGTGTTACTGCTGTGTTCCTTAAAATACAGGGTTTTTTTCAGAAAATCCTTAATAAAAATACCAGTAGTTTATGTGATACATGATATTGCAGCTATTTTTATACACATTTTTCGGACATCTTCATTTTGACATCATTAGTTTTGACTGCAACAGACAGTAGGAGCAGTTCAGATCTGCTACCAGAAGGTAGCTACTTGTCAGAGTTCTGCCTTGTTTTTTAACTAGTGTAGCTAGTAATTTTCACCAAAAAAATGCATGAATCTTCAGCGTATTTCAGAGGGGTGTGGTTCCCTGGAATCATGGTTTGAGACAGCTTGCAAAAGTTGCATTCTCTTATTAGTTTAAGTTGCTTTTGCATCTTCTCATCAGTTTAGGTTCTCATCAGATTTTGTCTTTCTGAAGGTAGTTTCTAGTTACAGGTAAATGGTAGCAGTTAACTCTTACCTCAGAAAGGTAAGGGCCCTGTGCTGAATTTCACTTGCCTCTAATCTTTGGAAGTGCTGAGGTTTATGTTTTTTTTCTTCTGGGCTGTGTGGAACAGGGGTGGGCAGTGCTGAGATCCATTAGTCTCTCTGGGAGAGGAATCCCATCTATGCCCCTGCTAAATCAGGAACTATTCCAAAAGTGAAATTAGTATACCATATTACATATACCACAAGTCTTAAGTAAGGCAAAGAAATGTAAGAAAAATGAATACACCTTTCACAAAAATATTGGGGTGTTTATTTACCTAGAGAGGTAAATAAAAACACAAAACCAACACAAATGTTCATATGAAGAGATAGAACCTGATACAGTAACAGGTTCTGATTTGTAGTAATCCAATCATCTTTCTTCAAAGCGGTATGCACACCTTTTATGGCAGACCCTCAATATAACTTCATGTCCTGCTCTAGATTTCCATCTCACTGCCCCTTCCCCCAAACCTCCTTTTTTTTTTCTTTAATACTCTTGGGAAATTAATTTCCCTTTTATATGAACATTCCTTAAAAGAAACAAGATACCGTTAAAGAAAGCTTTTTTCCTAAGTAACCTGCTGTAAGCTTTTTTTCTAAGTAATCACACTGCTGCGACCTGTTATTGTCTTCTGTCTGTGGTGATCCTTGCTTCTCTGTTGTCATCTGTGATTTGTCTAGAGCTGTAGACAAAAGCAGAGCCAGGATGGGGGTTAAATGTTGTCTTCTTTTATTTTTCAAATCTTACTCCTTGAAATTCAGACCAGGAAACAAGTTTAATGTGACATAGTATCAAATGTTGAATACTGGTGCTTAAATGGCTCCATTCTCATGTTAGAAAGACAGGGGTTTATACTCTACAGAAGAATTTTTAACACTGTTTTAAAACTTGGTTAGGAAAAGAGCAGGTAGTAAAGACAGTGACAAAAACCAGTCCAATTTTCAGCTGCTTTGTCTGTTTTGTACCACAGAAAGATTTTAATTTTTTCTTTTTTTCCTTATACAGTGGATCCTTTCCAAACTAGAAGAAGTACGAGAGAATCAGCCAAAATTGTAATGAATGGAGAAGATGAAGAACACTGACAGCTACCTTTTAATTCCTCTTTCACAAACAGAACTGTTTGAATATCATCAACAGAAGCAAAAACAGGAAGGAGGGAAGATTTATCCAATTATTTATTATGATCAGAACAGTCCATGTCAGAAAAGTAGATGATGTTAGATTAAAAATTATGTAATGATAAAAAATCTGCCAAGTTTTGTCTTGGTTTGCTTGGTTTTTAATGTAAGAATTTCAGATTTCATTTTTTATATAAGCAGTATAAAGTGAGTTTGTCTTAACCTTTGATACTGAAACTGAAAAATCTGGAATAATTCTTATGGTAGTATTTGGAGCAAGTCTTGCAGTTTCGATTTGATTCTGATAATCAGTAGTTACTTTATGTTTTGGTTTTAATGTGACTTGAGGCTGTGTTGAAATACAAATTTCTCTGTCAAAGGAAATGTTAACTTAATCACTAGTGTTAAAACTCAAAATATAAGAAGGAGGATACTGGTCTGAGAATTTAAATTGAAGTTGCAAGTGGCTGCTTAATTGACAATACTAGGGCTTTTTGTAAATGAAAGGACCAGGTCACAATTAATGTATACAGTACAGTATGGCTTTTGGTGTAAACTTTTTTTATATCCTACTCAAGGAAATGTTGCAGCACCTCTATCAATTATTAAAATGTAAGAGTTTACAAAAATGCGTATTGGGGAGAATTAACTGCACTAAAAATATTAATAAAAGCCTACTATTAGATAGTAAGTTAGTAACAGTCTTGCAACTCAAGAAGGAGTTTATGGGGTTATAAGTGCACTGTTGCATACCAAATATAAATGCCTTGAATTACACAATATTGTGTGCTAAGCAAAAGACTAGTGGAGTCAAATTTATATTAAATAACAAATATAATATGTCACAGTTACTTTTATTAACTTTTCTTACCCAATGAAACTTCTTTGTTTCATACCCAGACAGCAGCATTTTATTAGCTTGAATGTCGCAAATTCTGTTTATTTCTTAGATGTAGTAGTTGTAGTATTGTTGAGTGGCTGTTTACTGCAGTTGATACAAAAAGTACATGAAACAATACAATGTTACATGAAGGTTTCCATAAATTCCCATGTCAAAGTCTTCAAAATATCTTGTACATATAGAAAGCACCTACTGCCAAAATATTATTTCCAAACAATAGTTTGGAATATTTATAGCTACAGGATAGAATTCTAATATTGCTGGTGATGCTTGAAGTATCCAAATTGTTCCGTTATTGTAAATCTAAAACAACTAGCGTGTAACCTATATTTGCAGATGTTTAATTTACCGTAAGTCTTGCCATTGGTGTTGAGTAACCATTTAGCAAGTTGCAAAATACAGGTAATCTTGCAATTTTCCCTATAAATTGTAAATGGAATCAAAATATTATAAGGGGATTCAAAGCTATTACAATGATGGTGTTACTCCAATCATTTTGTACACCAAGTACATACCAAGAGTATTAACTCAGGTTATATCACGCCAAACTTCCATACCTTGCCTTAGATAAGCAGTGGTTTTAGGTGCACTGAATACCATTCTTTATCTGTCTCTTGTTTTTCATCTGTGATTTCTGTCTTAGGCATGATAGTTCATTTTATAGCCTCATAATGTTCTTGATAAAGTTTGTAGTCTCCTCTGCATTCCCAGAATTTACAGACTACCTGCTGCAAATTTCACTTGAAATGCATTTTGTGTGTACTTCGTACATTTCCATTTGTGTGTAGCTTTTCCATTTACCTGATTCAAAATATCTTCTCTCCACAGAGCCTCTATTTTAATTATTTCTTACATTTATTTTGCCAACAAATTCTGATTCTCAAATGTCAGCTGGGTCTTTGGTAATGCTAAAGCAATTTAACTCTTAATGTTGAAGGATTTATTTTAAATGTGCATATTTGTGGTTAAACAGCTGATGTTTTGGAAAACAAAACAATTCCCCCCGAATGGCATTTTTCTTATAGACTATAAAATATTTTGATCTTCTTCTAACTGAAAGCCTTAAGACAAGATCTGAACTGTCCACAAGTCAGTGTGGGACTTCTCTTCCATGTCCCTTAGTTTCCACTTGTAATGAAAATATGATTTTCTGTAGGTCCCTTTTCTAGTCCATAACTTTTGTCTTTTGACTTTGTTTTTTTAATAAAGCTTTCTCCATACAGTCATGAAAGACTTTTGCCATTTCTTGGCAAACATCAGTTTTCTCCTTTAACTATGTATCACCCCAGAGTGAAGAGAAAGGTATTTAGACTTGTGCCATCGTGTAATTTTCTGGATTACTGCAGGTTGTATGAGATGTCTACTCTGCTGTGCCTCATTCCTTATTGCAATATGCATATGTTTTTCAACAAGAAGGCTGAATAGGTATGTTAATTTTTATTGAAAGTGTATATGCAACTAGAAAAGGGGATCTCGATAAACATTAAAATGTAGGCATTTGGTTCTGCCCACTGTGGTGTTTAAAAGTGTATCTTGGCCTTTACTGAAATGCTGAAGAACTGCTCCTCTTCTATATGACTGTTATGTAAACTTAAAACATTTGAGAAATGTCATTTGGGTTCTCAGTTTGCTAAGGTTACAATTACCTCTGAGAAATTCGTGAAACATTTGTAAGTCTGATTGTTGTGCTTCCTTTTTGTTCAGCTGCATGGCTTTCATAGCATGGTTCTCTTGGTTTCCACCCCCACCCTACCCTCACCTTCTTAATCTTGAATAAAGTGAAACTGAATTTTATTTGACTGAAATGTGATTATTACTTGTTTTCTTTATGCACTGCTTTAATTAACAGATAATACCATTCATTACTCAGAATTTCATAGGTCAAGTCAAATCCTGTCTCTGAGAACACATGGTCAAACTTCTTTTGCAGCCATCCTAGGAAAAGAGAATTATGGATTTTAGAATTTACCTTTGGTTTATTATTTTAAGACAAGTTTTTAGTAACTGGATTAACATGTATCAGTTCCTTTTTAAGTTTTTTTTTTTTTTTGATATATGGGGGGTTTTTGGCTCTTGATTTTTGTTGGTTTTTTTCCTCTGTGTTGCTGTATTGAAAAAGACATAATGATGTTGCCAGACAATAGAATCATGGAATGATTTGGGTTGAAAGAGACATTACAGATGACCTAGTTCCAGTCCCCCTGCTCTGGGCAGGGCCACTTTCAGTTAGACCAGGTTGCTCAGAGCCCCATCTAACTGGGCCTTGAACAGCTTCAGGGATGGGGCATGCACAACTTGCTGGGGCAACCTATTGCAGTGATTCACCATCCTCACAGGAAAGAATTTCCTCCTGATATCTTAATCTAAACCTACTCTCTTTGTCTGAAGCTTCTCCCTCTTGTCCCGTCACTACATGCTCTTGTCAATAGTTCTTCTGAGCCTTTTTGTAGGCCCCCTTTAGGTTCATGAGGCTGCTACATCATCTTCCTAGAATCTTCCCCTCTCAGACTTAATCTCCTGAACTCTGCCTTCATAAAAGAGCTGCTCTAGCCCTCAGACCATCTTCCTGGCCTTCCTCTGGACCATCTCCAACAGGTCTGTGTCTTCTACGGAAAGCCACAGAGCTGGCACAGCACTCCAGGTGCACTCTATGAAACTTGAATAGAGGGGCAGAATCCTCTCCCCACCCTGCTGGCCACACTGCTTTGGATGCAGCCCAGAATACATTTGGATTTCTGGCCTGCAAGTGCAGTTGGCTGCGTCTTCTTCCGTCTTCTCATCCAACAGCACCCCCAAGACCTGTTCAGGGTTGGTCTCAATGCATTCTCCACTGAGCCTGTACTTGTGCTTAGAATAACTCAATTCTTGTGAAATCCTCTTTTCAATTTTTTTTTCTCATCATAAAAATTGTGTATGTATGCCATTAGCTATTTGTTATCTTTAGCGTTTAACAAAATTACTCTTGTTGGCAGACTTGGGAATTTTCTGCCCAGTATATGCAAGTACATCTATGCATCAGCTAAGAGACGAAGCTTTATCTAACCTGTGCAACGATGATCTTGGTCACAATTTTTGTTTTTGTGGCTGCAAGAATCTAAAGTTCACTGACCATGCACCCAAGATGTTGTAATTTGGGTTTGATTGTCTTCATGGCAAATCTGGAACAAGAATTCTCAATATTCTTGTTATACCTCAAAGGAAGAGTAGGTTTGTTTTAAGTCTGCTCCAACAAGAAGTAAAAGAATGTCTTATGTAATTTTTTGTTTTAACTTGTCATGGTACAGCAAAGGCTGAAACATAGTGCTGCCAGCACAGGCATGATGAGGTAATACGCAAAAAGGGAAGAAAATGGAATTCTCTTTTTGCCGGATGTCTCCGAATGGTTTTTTTATCTTTATGCATGTTCACTTGTTGTTGCATCAAGCAGATTGAGAACTATGTGCAGAGTTTTGTCTTGGTAAGCACCTTCATGTGTGCTTTTGATTGTCAGTTATGAAGTGTGACAACAAAGCAAACTTGTGCTGATGAGTCCTGCAATGGTAACAGTCTCAATATCTGCAAAACTCCAGCAAAGCCAGGCTCCCACATTCATGGTGCAAACATCCTGCTCACATACACAGCAAATCTTGACTCAGAGAAAACCTCTAAGAGTTTAAACATATTTTCCTGGAAGTCCCAGGGGGCTCAAAACTAGATCAAGCAGTCAAGGCATTTGGGCATTTTATATGCTTTCTTCTAATAAATTTGCTGCCCTAGAAAAGTATTTCATTGATGTCTTTTCATGTGACTGGAATTTTTAAAGTAAAACTCCATTGTCTATAGATCTTATGACAAGAATTGCTTTTGAATTATTCTCTGAGCAACAATGGTTAATTTATGACAGTAGGTTTAAGTACTTCTTTCAATACTTCTAAAGGAGGGTTCAGATGACATGTTGGATGATATGGATGTGACATGGATGATATACAGATGGTCTGTGGCATAGTGTGCTTTCCCCCACCCCCCCTTTGGCTGCCTCTCCTTCAGCAAGTGGCTCTGTGTCCTTTGCCTCATCCTCAGGTGCTCTTCACTGTTCCCTCAGCATAGAGAACTGCCATTCACTAGTATGGACACAGTGTTACAGGTCAGTGTCCTTCACTTCCTTAACAACATAAAAGCATTCTTAATAAGGGGCTTCTGATTTTCTGACACCAAAGAAAAAGTAGATTAGTCAAACATTAGAGACTGTTTTCTTCTGGAAACACTCCTTTTTCTGTATTTCAGGGAAAAAAAGGAACTGTGTTGTTTAATATGTGAAACTGCAAGCAACTTTTATGAGCAGGGAAAGGTCAGGGTGTGCTTTTCCCAGGACTGAGCTGTGAGAGCTATCACCTGGTGGCATACACAAGAGCACTAACTACGCAAACTGAAAAGTCAGTAGAACTTTTTTATTGTTATGTGCAGCACAGAAATTTTATGCCAATAGTAAAAGCTATTGCTATATTACTTTCTCTTAGAAAAAATGGCAGTTTGATGTATTTAAGTATAGGAGAAACTTGGCACATCTTTTGAGGTTAATTACTGCTATTATGAGGCTGTTCTACTAACATGATGTACTCACCAGTGTTGCTGGGCGAGCTGATAAGTGCCAGTAACCTCTGCAAGTTTTGCATGGTAAGGACAGCTTTCAAAATTGCCCTCATGTCCTTTATTATTTTGTCTGAGAATTGTTGCCACAGTGAAGGAGAACTGAATGTGCTATTAGAGGTGTTGCCATTTTTACTGGAGGGGTTTGTAGTTGGGCAGAAAATGTGGGAGGTAGGAAAATGGCTGGAAATCTTCTAAAGAATGACCATTACAGCTCTCTAAACCATGGAAAACTACCCATGAAGCTTAATAGCAAGGGGAATGCAACGTGCAAAAAGCAGGTTATGTTAGTGACTTGGAGGAATTTAAGGCCTAGTTAATCACAAGTACCTGTGGATAATCTTTCAGCTCCCATGGCAGTGAATGCTGGGAACATTTGTTAAGTGCCTTGCTCTCCGAGAAGTGTTTTAAAACATTTGAACAAAAATGTAGTGATATGCAAGAGTCACCAGTAATTAATATTTGTAATTACTATTAGAACATCCAAGGACTTGGTCTATCAAGAGTACAGAGAGGTACTTCTGTAAAACATAATAGGCTTACCCTAGTCTTTCAATTACATTGCTCAGAACAAGAATATAAAAATATCTAGCACCCTAAAAAACTCTAACTTGTTATTTTTAAGGCAATACTGTTTCAAATTTTATAAGCTATTGTTGTAAATACTAAATTTAAAAAAATCTGAAGAAAATACAACTGAAGAGCAATGTAGCTATGTACATCCTTCTAAATACACCTGATTATACAGCTGTCAAAAAATAACTCACAGGCAAAAATGAGATGGGAAATATGAACACAATATTTTAAATGTACAACTTGTGAAAACTAATTCTTTAAAACTCTTTTAATCCGTATTTCTTCAGTAAATAAAAATCCCTCTTCCATTTCCGTAAATAGTATTTCAAAGACGCCCTTTTTAAAATGAACACATTTTAAAAAGGGTATTATGAGCAAGCTACACTTTGTGGCTGCAACTATGCTTTTCTTTAAAACAGAATAAACTCCTTCAGGTTTAGTGGACTTGACAACAGAAAAGACAAAATGAGTATTTTCTGTCTGAGGCACAAGCAGGAAAGATTATCTTCTTGTCTGGATACAGATCCTGATACAGCTCCAAAATTAAGTCTCTGACTTCTTTTGGAGAAGAGAGACAGCTTTGACTTCTTGTTTAAATCATAATTCAAAGCAATTTTTGGTTTTGAACAGTTAAAAGCTATGGGTTAAGGAAGAAAAATGTGGGCAGCATCAAAACAGGCTAATTTTGTATTTAAATACCAAATTACCATAAAGACATAGTCCCCTGTTAAGTTTTTTTCATTCATCTGTTAGTGGAATAAAAGCTGTTTGCAACACTACTTTCTGAAATGTGTGGAGTATGCTTTTTTTCAAAGGTAAAAAATACAGGTCAACAAATTTTTTTCCAAAAGTCTACTGAAATTATGCAGCATATATTAATAGTTCACCACACTGTCATAGTTTGTCAATGACCATGAAAGAAATTAAGATTTCTAAAACACACAGAGTAAATAGGATTCTCCTTGGCTAAGAAGGGAACACGTGTTTTCTCTATTGCTAATAAATTAATATAACATTTCTAATTTCTGATAGTGGGATTCAGCATAGAATCCAAGGAATCATTTAGGTTAGAAAATACCTCCAAGATCATCAAATCCAACCATCAAATCCATTGTCAACAACCACATCCAGTTGTTTCTGAATACACCTCCAGGGATGCTGACTCCACCCACCACATCCTTGGGCAGCCTGTTCCTGAAGCTCCCGTGGTGTAAGTTGAAGCTTGATACATGTCTTGCAGAATATAAGCCTGTACTATGTAATAGGATACCTCATCTTTTGGTGATGTAAAGCATCAGTAACATTTGTTAAGGAAATTATTCAGGCTGTTTTTATAATTTGGACTTTATCTCTAAAATCCATTGAACACATTTTTTCTTTTAATTATTTCTATTATATGGTAGGAAGAACAGAAGCATCTACTGTTGTGACCCTTTGCTTCTTTTGCTCCCTGTCCTCCTTCTCTCAGTGTCTCCAGCTTGCTTCCATAATTTTATCTAACTGGAAGTTTTAAACATACTTTAGGGCTTTAGCATATCTACTAGGGCCCTCTCTTCCAAACAGCTACAGTCAGGAGACAAACTGTTAGCTCTAAATGGAATTAAACTACATTCCAATAGGAGCACTCCAGTTACTACAAACACCTTTTCTCTGCACCACCCCTCTCCCCCATCCAAAACCTAATTAAATAATAGTTCAGCATGCACAGTAATTGGGCTGCTTGAATTGGAAAGCTTTTTTCATGTAATGTAAATCTTCTAAAACCATGTTTTGAAACACTTCACATTACTGTGTTAACTTTGGAAAATAAAAGGAATGGAAACACATACATCCAACACTCATTGAATGCGAAAGCTTAAAGGACCATAGAGGGAAAGCTGCAGCAGTTATTTTCACAATTGTATCCTGAATCATTTGGCAGGTCATCTTACCTAAATACAATATTTTCAAATAAAAAGGACACTCAATAATTCCTGTAGTTGGCACCAGTATTCTAAGAATATCTTGACAAGTTGTCACAAATGAGGACATAACAATATGACCAAGGTCACCCAACAAAAACAAGATGAAGGCATTATCATAAATGAACCACACAGACTCAAACACAGAGTAGTAATCAGCAATCACCAAAGTGTTCCCACAGAAGCAGCTAAATAGAATCCATTTGTACGTGGCCTTAGCACAGTTGTTGCTGACATAAAACAATAAAACCCTTTAACTTTTGTTTGAATAATCTTTGCTATTACCCCAAAATAAACGTAAGGATTAAGATCTGAAGACAAATATAAATATCAGTCTAGTTATAATGTTTACCAACACCAGTCTCTTCATCTGTGGTGTTTATATAGCACAGTAAAACGAAAGGTTGTAAACAAGAATGTTTCAGACTTAAACATGAGACTTAAAGATGAGGCATTTCGTTTCTCATCTGACTGTGCAGTTATTCTAAACCTTACTCTTCCTAGCTCCACAAGTCTTATAGTTTTAATGGCTGGGTTTAAATTTTAGGATAACATTTCCTGTGCCTTGGTAAAATGTGTGTGTGCGTGAGCAGGGCAGGATTGCTCTCTGCAATCTACCTTCCCACCACTAGACGTCAACGTTAGATCATCCAAAACCCTAAGAAGGGTAGAAGTCCTAGGAGGGTTAGAACAAAAGATAGGAGGTGTATTCCAAATCCTATACCACGGTTGTAGCACAAACCTTCCTTTATTTAAGCACCAATTTCTCCCTCTCTTTTCCTTTCATGGAAAAGCAAGGACTTCTATGTATTCTTCCCTTCCTGCTCCAGCATCCCTCACATTTGGACTTCAGAATAAAAAATACTTATGATGTAACCACTTGCTTAGAGGATGAATTTTTTTATTCTCTTATGAATAAGAAAACTCATCTTCTTCAGTGAAGTAGCAAACTAATGTTGAAATTTCATCTGTAAGTAACAGCAAAAGGAAAATTTAATAAAATTGAAAATAAAACTACTGATTGTGACTGATTTCTTAGAAAATGAGGCAATAGTACACTGTTAAATGACATCCCTTTTCTTCAATGTAAGATTATTTAAGGAAAACGCAGACAAACATATGACAAGAATGGTAATGCTTGACATACAGGAGCAGATTGCCTATGTGTAACTGTTCTGAGTTAAATTTTACCATAAATGCATAATCTAAATATTCCTTGCTGAAATTTAACCCTATTACTTCTCAGCCTTGGCAGAAATAGAAATGTAATTCTTCTGTTATCAGAATAAAGCTCCCCCTGCTCCATACCCTTCCCTCACCAATTAAATTATTTGAAAACTGGGGGAGAAACTTATCTTCATTCTTATTTATATGCAAAACATTTCATATAACTGAACTCTCTGACCTGCCTGCTTGTTGTTAATATATTTTGTACAGCGTTTTTCATTATTTTCCCCAAGGGAAATTCAGTTACATACAAGCTGTGTTGATTTCAGAATTGGGAGGAAGAATGTTTAGAATGCCTAAAATTAGCTAGTTTCATCTCTCCAGCTTAAAATTTGTTGTATACTGCTGAGAGGTACCTCAGCATAGAGATAAAATCAGAGGGAAACTATCTCTTCTTTATGAGCCAGCATGTGCCCAGGTGGCCATGGCCAATGGCATTCTGGCTTGTAGCATGGATGACAGGGCCAGGAAAGGGATTGACAGCTGTGCTTGACATTGTGAAGGCCACACCTTGAATCCCATGCTCAGTTTTGGGCCTCTCACTCACTACAGGAAGGACAGTGAGTGTGTCCAGAGAAAGGGAACAGAGCAGGTGAAGGGTCTGGAGCACAAATCCTGTGAGGGGTGAAGGGTCTGAGCACAAATCCAGCTTTCTACCAGGCTGTCTAGCCTGGAAGAAAGGAGGCTCACGGGATATCTTCCTTATTGCACTCTACATCCCTTTGAATGGAGGCTGTAGTGAGGTGGGGGTTGGCTTCTTCTTCCAAGTAAAAAGTGACAGGACGAGACAAAATTGCCTTAATTTGCACCAAGGGAGATAAATATTGGATATAAGGAAAAAATTATTAACTGAAAGTGTTTTCAGAGCACAGGCTGCCCAGAGCAGTTGTTGAGTCACCATCCCTGCAGGTGTTTGAATGTTGTGCAGAAGTGGCACCTTGAGACATGGTTTAGTGGTGGACTTGGTAGTGTGAGATTAAAGGTTGGATGTGATGATCTTAAGGGTATTTACAAAATGAAACAATTCTATTATTAACTTCTCTAAGTCTTATTTGTTGCTGTAATTAGGCATGGTCATTACTGCTTACATGAGTCTAAGAGATGCTATTCCCTCTGTCTCCTGTAGAATTCCTGAATTCACAGAATCATAAAAAATGTTTGGGAATTTAAAGATGTGTTAGTTTCAACACCCCTACCATGGGCAGGAACATCTTCCAACCAACCCAGCTGCTCAGACATCCTCCAGCCTGTCCTTGAAGGCCAGGTATGGGAGTTGCACAAACTATTCAGCAATTTCTTTCTTTTATCAAGTCTAAACCTACTTTCTTTAAAGCTGTTTAAAGAAAGTTTAAAGCTGCTTCCCCCATCCTAGTCCAGCTTCCTGAATCTTTCCAGAATTCCTTGATTGCCTCAACTTATCTTTCCAGCAATGTCACTTTATTCTTTCATCATCTAGTCAATTAAATTATTGCACAACTGTAAGAAAGGATTGCTATTGGCACACAATGCAGCACATTTCCCCCTTTCTTATTCTATTCTTTCCATCAATGAGACTAGGCATCACAAAGGAACCCAGGAGAAATCAAGCAGTTTCAATCCTTGAATGCATTTACTTTCAAGTAAATGACTGTTATTGAATGTGGCAGTGTGTTTTTTGATTGTAATGCATTTCCAGCAGTCAGTTTTATAATCTTTCCTATTTCGTACTGTTACAGCATATTTTATTACTGATGGATTGTTCCTTTCCCCCCAGTGTTGTTGGTTTTGCCCTAGCTGTCCAGCTCCCCAAAGATTGGCCCCTCTGTTCCCTGTTCCTCCACCTATTGAATGTCAATCCCTCCCCAAGCCTGCCCCTTTCTCTAGAAACTTCCCTATCAATTTTGTATCCTCCAAAACCCCATTGGTTTGTTTAAGTTATTCTCCTCCCTTGCAGTCCCCTATTGGTTTAAACATTGTATTCCCCACCTTGTGTTCCACCCCCAATTTCTCCCAATTGATCAAAGATTGTATCCTTCCCTGGGACCTCCTCCGCCTTATAAGTTGATGTATGGGGGTGGGTTTACTTTTTCTGTCCCTGAATCTCGGGAGGTAAAGTTCTTTGGAAACCACACAGAAGGCCTCTCCCTGATCCTTGTCCCTACCCGCGGCACAGTCTGCAGTCCACCTGTGCCGTAGAGCTGCCGTACCCTGCAGCTGCACCTGGGATCAGGCAGCTTTCTGGGGGCAGCCCACCCGTGCTGTCGGTGCTGGGAGCTGGTCAGGCAGAAGAAATCCGGCACCGCGGCAATTGAATGTTTGAACCTCTCAAATTTCAACAGTAATAGCAAGTGTGAGGCCCTGCACCTGGGTTGGGGCAGTCTCCTACATCAATATAGACTGGGGGACAAAACGCAAGAGAGGGCAGCCCTGAGGAGAGGACTACTAGGGGTACTGGAGGATGACAAACTTAAGTATGAGCCAGAAGCGTGTGCTTGCAGCCCAGAAAGACAACTACATCAGACTGACCAGTGTGGCCAACAGGTTGAGGCGAGATCTCTTGAGATCGCGTCCTGGTATACTACATACAGCTCTGGAATCCCCAGTACAAGAAAGACCTACTGGAGTGAATCCAGTGAACAGACTTTTTCATAGGTCTGTAGAGGAAGGACAAGGGCCAATGGCTTTATGCTGAAAGTGGGTAGATTTAGCTTGGACATAAGGGTATTTTATGGATATTTTATGTTGAGGGTGGTGAGACACTGGAACAGGTTGCCCAGAGAATCTGTGGATACCCTGTCGCTGGAAGTGTTTAAGGTCATGCTGGATGAGGCTCTGAGTAACCTGGTCTAGTAGAAAGTGCTGCTGAACTAGAGGATCTTTAAAGGTCCCTTCCAAACCAAACCATTCTGTGATTGGAAGCATTGTGCTCTGTAACTGTTGAACTGGTAAATACTGATGTTTGCCAATACCCCTAGGGGTCAGCAAAAGAATTGTTCTAAAATTAATTCATATTTTAAAAAATTATTTAGCGAGTGGAATATAAATTGGTTACAGTAAATTCAGCTGGCCTACACTTTTCCCAGTACACTGATAGATATCAAAACCTTTTAACTTAGATCCAATGTAAAAATGAAATAAGCTTTCTTGCCTACCTCTTATTGAGGACACAAATGGTAGTGCTGCATACAGATTTGGTCTGGATCTGGAGCAGTGAATTCCTGGGTCTGTGGAGGACTGGGCATAATCATGTTGTTTCTCAAACATTCTGACTGTTGTAACAGGACAGTTGTGCTTAGAAGAGAGTATCCTGCAGAGCTGGGATGGCCCTGTGCTGAGCCAACTTATTTTTCTGCCTTGAGACTCCTGATCAATCCATCCCCTCTGCCAACAACTTACCTCCTAGAAGAGAGTCCCAAAGGGCTGGCTGTGCATGTGTGAACAAAATGGTGGGAAATACCTAATTTACATAAGAGGTGTGCACCATACAACCACTCACTCCCTTCCCCACCAGGGGGACTGGGGAGAAAATTGGAAAGGTAAAAAGAAGACTTACAGGTTGAGAGAAAGACAGATTAATAGGAAAAGCAAAAGACCATGCACACAAGAAAAGCAAACCAAGGAATTAATTCTCTGCTCCTGTGGGCAGACAGGGGTTCAGCCATCCCCAGGAGAGCAGGGTCCCACGTTACAGTGACCCGGGAAAATAAATGCCATCACTCCAAACAACTGCCCCTTCCTCCTTCCCCCTCAAATTTAGATACTGACATGGTATTGTATGTTTGGAACATCCCCTTGGTCAGCTGGGGCCACCTGTCCTGGCTGTGTCTTCTCCCAGCCTCCCAACTGCCTTGCCAGTGTGGGGGTATGGAAAGCAGAAAAGGCCCTGGCTCTGTGTAAAACCTGCTCAGCAGTAACAAAAGCATCTCTTATATCAGCACTGATTAGAATGGCTAGAGACCCTGTGTCCTGACCATACACTTTCTCTGTATTTTCAACCTTACCAGTGGAAAGATGTGCAGAATAATTTTGTTTATGAATTACTGTTCCTTCAATTTAGTGAAGGCACAGAACAGACATCATTTTGTAGAGAGCATAAAGGGCAATGTCATGAAAAGGCACATTCACAGCATTTTGACTGGGGTTTATTCTGGCTTCATTGTAATTGCAGCTGCAAAACTAGCTTTGTTATCAGGGTCTTGTGAGAAGAATTATTTCTTAAACATCTACATCTGCAAACCTCAGTCACCTTATGTGGCCGAGTACCATGTAACTTCAGGATTAACCGTCAATTTGACAGAATATAACTAAAGGAGTTTGACACAGACAGCTAGTCTCATGCTATAATTCAAAGAAAAGCAAAGTCTTACATTGAAGTGAAACATTACTTAAAGCACAAAGTGATTGTAGTATAAAGCTGTGGGCATATCTTCCCCATTCTCAGTAAACAGGCATGTTGCTAATAAAAAATGCTTATGGTGTGGATTATAGTGGATAACATGATATGAAAGCAAGGTACAGGAATTTTTATGTTCCTTAAAATGCGGTTCTCAGGATAAATGAGTATGCCTCACACTAGGAGACAGCCTACAATAACCCAGCCAGGATCTGATAGAAGAGGGGATTAACATGAAACACATTCTAAAGTGTTAGAAGCAGCAGAAAGTCCTTCAAACTGGACAGCCAGAGAGTCCTGTAGTTTTTTATACTGGGAAGTATCAGCATTTTAACCAAGAGGCAGGTGTCACAGGGCTTTGTTTGAGTGCTTGTGTTTGTGTTCTTGTGTTTGTGATGATTTACCACTAACAAGAAGCATTCATTTTAAGACCAGAGCAATACCAGCTGTTTCAGCCTGACTACTGAATTAATTGAAAGAAATTCTTTTTCTAGAAAATTGTGTTGGCAGGCTAGAAAGGATCAGTGTAAAATAGGATTATAATTGGAAATTGATTGTTTGTTTTAGATCTAGTTTTAAATAAAATTGATTATCAGACTTTGATAAAAGTTACAGCTAAGTTACAGATTTTCTGTATTGCATTCATGGTCAAGACAAATAATTGCAACTGAACTGAAAATCTCTAAACCATTGGAAAATTAAGTAAACATAAGAACCAATTCTGCTAACCAGTTCTTTTTTTTACATTGTTGTATCTCTCCCACTGAAGGGTTTTTGAGGATTATTGTGAGTAGGTGGACTTTGAATCAATAGCTCTAGCTATTACTGTAGCTATAGCTCTAGCTCTTTAGGCTAGTCTGATAAAATGCTTAAATGTCCCTCCCTCCCCCCACCTTGTTAAATACTCTAAAGGGTTACTGAATGAGATAAGGTATCCCACAAGGCTTGCAGGCTTTTTGCTATTTTGCTGTAGAATCTCAAAGCTAAGAAGTCTAGAAAAGGGTTGTTAAATCTTGTCAACACTTCGTAATAACATAAATTTACATTTAACAAATATCTTTTGGCATTTCCAACTGTGTATCGTGAAAGGAGTGAAAACATCCTGAAAATTTACATCAAGATTGGAATTTTATAGGAGTCTCACCACTAAGAAGTTAGCCCAAGAGACACAATGGAAATACGCAACTGTAAACACATGAGCAGTAGCTGCTGTACAGAAAGAACAGAAAGGGTTCAAAGTAAATCCATAATTATTAGACAGCAAACGAAGGAACAAAGAGGGAAAATGCAAAACAGCACAAGCACATGTTAATGTTGCTTCTTGGCAGAAATTTTTGTTAATGAAATACAACTCACAAATGAATTCCAGAATTCACTCTTAATTGAAATACATAGAATATAACATGTTCTCTGTAAACAGAGTATAAGCAGGAACAGCAAGAGTTACATGTAACATGCTATAAAATTTTGATACTCAATATATCCATGCCAAAGTTGCCTTACTTCAGGCTGATGTTTTATTTTTTTGTAGAACTCTACTTTTCCATGACATGGTGCATGGTGCAGAAGACAAAATAAGGGTAAATAGTTTTGAATACACAGAAGTAGGAGAATATATTTGTTCCATTAAAAATAAAAAACACACGAGAAACCAAACTAGACCAAAATTCTCAAAACCTATAGTCCTGGAAAGAAAACTGATAATATATAGTAAAGACAGTGGCAAAATCATTTAACAAAAAAACCTCAAAACCTCTATCTAACTTCAATTGAATACTAAAAACCTATTACTCTCTTTAAAGTGTGTTACATTACTGTCCAGTGGGAGTCAAATTTAACTCTGTAATAAAAGGGCACTTGATGATGAATAGAGGCACCACTGCAAGGTCCTGTTGTTAATCTGTTTTCATCAAAAAGTGATATAAAAAAGAAAGAAAATAATCAGGAGAGGTCTTGAGTATTTCTTTTTCACTTCAATCAGTAATACCACTGGGTAAAAGTAGCCTTCCCCTGTTTTGTGAAAGTGACAAGAAAGAGGGAGAAACGCCAGGTGAATGAGTATATTGAATACAACTCATAGTAAAAACAAATATTTGTCAGACAACAAATGGATAACACCGCAAATGAAAAATAATTTTTTGAAGATATATGAATAAATTTTATCTCCAACTGTTACACGTAATGCTGTTACTTCGGTAAAGCTTCTCTTTTGAAGGGTTTGAATCTCCATGCTTGGAAACAAATTGTATCTGGTTTGATACCTTGCACCTCTGTCCTATTTCCGAGGAAACAAAATATTAAATAGAACCCCAGGCAGTGCTAAAGGCTGGAGGCAGAGTGGCTGGAAAGCTGTCCAGAAGAAAAGGACCTGGGAGTGCTTGTTGACAGTGGCCAAATATGAGCCATTGTGTTCCCAGCTGGCCAAGAAATCCGGTGGCATCCTGGCCTGCACCAGCAACATTGTGGCCAGCAGGACCAGGGAAGGGATCATTGCCCTGTACCCGGCACTGACAATGCCTCACCTCAAATCCTGTGCTCAGTTCTGGACCCCTCACTGCAGGACAGAGGGGGTAGAGGGTGTCCAGAGAAGGGCAGCAGAGCTGGGGAAGTGTCTGACACTGGTGTCAGTGTGAGGAACAGCTGAAGGAGTTGGGGTTGTTTATCCTGGAGAGGCTCAGGAGAGCCCTTAGTCTTTACAACTATTGAATGGAGGGTGTAAAAGGGTGGCACAGCATCAGCCGTGTCTCTACATTGTGCCCCATCAGCAGGCTGGGGTGGTCCTGGCAGGGGACACAGCTCGGCCAGCTGACCCAAACTGACCAAAGGGAACTCCATACCTTGTGATGTCTCTCAGATATAAAACTAAGGGAAAGAGGAGAAAGGGAGGCATTTGTTATTTACAACATTTGCCTTCTGGAGCAACCTCTACTCACGCTGGAGCCCTGCGTCCTGGGAAGGGGCTGAACACTGAACATCACTTCCTGATGGCAAATAACGGAAAAGAATTATTTTTTTGCTTTGATTATGTGCATGCAAACTTTGCTTTTGTTTTAATAAAATGCCTTATCTTAACTTATGAATTGTTTTTCATCTGATTTTTCTTCCCCTGTTCAGCTGTGGAACAGTAGAGAGGCTTGGTGGTCACCTGGTAACCTGCCAAGATCAACCCTCCACACCTGTCTAGTCAGCACCATGTGCAATAGTACTGAAAAAGCACAAAAAGGATGTTTTCTATAATTGACCAATGCCAAACACTGGAATTCTTACAGGATATTCTGCTTGAATTAGGTTAGTTTTTACTCTGCTGCCACTGTGTTTTTGCAATAGTGGAAATGTGGAGGTATCAAGTGTTACTCTGACTACACATCAGTTAATATTGTTTTAACTGCTAAATAGCTCATATTAAAAAAAAAAAAAAGACTCCTTCTTTAGTACAGATCTGCTCAGAAGTAAGGAATTTAGAAGATTATAATAGAAATGGATAAAAGATAGAATCATAGAATATCCTGATTCAGAAAGGACCCACAAGGATCATTGAAGTCCAGCTCCCAGTTCTGCAAAGGACAGCCTGAAGAGTTACACCATGAGCCTGATGAAATTGTCCAAACACTTCTGAGCTCTGTCAGGCTGATGCTGTGACCATTTCTCCAGGGACCTGTTCCAGTGCCCAGCCATCCTCTGGGGAATTCCTAATAGCCAACCTAAACCTCCCCTTCAGGCCATTGTCACAACTTCAGACCATTCCCTGGTCACCATAGAGGAGAGATCAGTGTCTGCCCCTCCTCTTCCCCCTCACATGCAAGTTGTAACTACAGTAAGATCTGTCTTCAGTCTCCTCCAGGCTGAATAGACCAAGTGACTTCAGTTGCTCCTCACACAGCTTCCCTCAAGGCCCTTCACCATCCTTGTTGCCCTCCTGTAAATGCTCTCTAACAGTTTAATGTGTTAAATTGTGGCCCCCAAACCAGCCCCCAGCACTGGAGGTGAGGCTGCCCCAGCTCAGAGCAGAGCAGGACAATCCCCTCCCTTGCCCAGCTGTGATGCTGTGCCTGATGCACCCCAGGACAGGGTTGGCCCTCCTGGCTGCCAGGGCACTGCTGACCCATGTTCAACTTGCCACTGAGCAGGACCCCCAGGTTTGTTTCCATGGCACTGCTTTCCAGATTCTCCTTCCACAGTCTGTCCATCCAGGGTTGCCCCATCCCAGGTGCAGAATCTGACAGATGTCATTCATCTAGTAATGCCACATCTTTTCTCAAGAGCATGCAGTTTTCCCAAGGAGAGAAAAAGTGTTTTATTGAAAGGTCACGATATATGACATGTGCCATTTCACATTAATACTATCTATTCATATTGTGCATAAATATTTGAGGAATTTGTTACATAGTTTTTACCCTCAGAAACATCTCTGACATTCCCCGATAGTCTGTTCTCTGATTCCAGCTGAGCCCATTCCGGCAATTTCAAGTAGTGATATGTCAAGAAGATGTCAACTACTTGAGAAGGTTCTATTCAGGAATATTTGTGTCTGTGATGCCAAAGTCTATAATTGAATTTGATCACTTATATCAGACAATGATGATAAAAAGAATCAATTTCATATGTCTATAACCTATTTGTATTAAAGCTTTCTAGAGAGATAACTTTATCTTCCATTCCTTTTGCATTTGCTCTTTATGGATGGCTTCCAGAAAATCAGAAGAAAGACATGTTAAAAAGTTTCACATTCTGATAATCCTTATTCTTAATTTTGTTCTAGTTAGAATGGCCCTAGCAAATTTCAGCAGTAGTACAGACTTCAATCCATGCTCTTTCAAAACCTAGCAAAAAATAACAACATAGGAATAACCATATATAGTTAGCAATGCAGTAACATAATATTGCTGAGTCAACAGACATGGAAAATTAAAGGGATTATTTTTCTATCTTTTTTTTTCTAGCAGTGCTTAAAAAATGAATGAAATGGAATTTTCATACTCTTACAACATATTAGTACATATCCATAACAGTAACTCTCTCTTTTCCTGAATAAATTACTCTAATTATCTAACCCTAGAATGTAGACTGATTTCTAGTCACAGAATTTAATCCAACTAATCCTCTGCTTGGCTCTGGTTTTCTTACAGTATACTATGAGAAAATGCAACCAAATTTAGAGAAGATAGGAATTAATGTCTATAATTTTTTCAGAAGTTATATCAGAGAAATAGGTCTAGGCACACAAAAAATATGTCTGTTTTGTTCTTGTCACTTCCTTTTCCTTCACCAATACACTTGCAATAGTTTTATCACAAAATCTGCCAGAACTTAGTTACCTTTGACATCTCTCTCCTCTGTAACTTTGGCTGACATATGTCAATGCATTTAAAACCTACAAGGAGTGAAGGAAGGCAGTCATGCACAGTGTGATCACAGAATATTTCTTGTTTAAGAAACTAGACTTAATACTTATTCCATTTATTCTGGCCTTACATAACAATAGAAAAGCCTAATTTTAATTAGTCACAGTCCATTAAAGAAAAATTGTATGAAGAAAAGAAAACATGTTTCCAAGTAACAATATTCACTAAGTATGTGCTCAAATCAGGGAGAAATTTACTAGTGTGTTTTCTGACTCGGTTTGTACTTGTATTCCACCACTGACTGTAATGGAATTCTTTCAGATTCATCGTGAATTAGGAAAAACATGAATAGGTCTCTGAAGGTACAATATGTGTAGATTCCTGAAAGGAAGGAAACAAATTCAGGGCGAAAAAAAATGTGATTAGATAACATTCATATAAAATTGAAACAAACCACAAAAATGCAGCTGGCTAAGAATAGGAAATTCGTCCATGCCTTGATTTCCTTCCTTGAAAGTAACAAGGTTCACAGGTCCAAAAGCCTCCATGTACAGCCCTGTGTGTGGAGCAAACTTTTCAAGCAGGAGAACAGGGGCACTCTGGGCACTCCACTACTTGGAAATTTCCTAGGCTGAGGAAGAGATTCAATTAGTGAATTCAGAGTCAGGAAAGGAAAATAAAACAAAATGCAAGAATTAAGATGAAAAAGAATGATCTTCTGGCAAGGCAACAAATTAAAATATTATTCAGAAAAAACAAAGAGTTGGACAGAGCTTGCATAAAATTTCATACTTCTGGGTGTAATTTTTACAGTGGAAACTAGCTGGTGTAGGACAAAAGTAACATTAAGAAGCTTTTAAATATGTGATTATTATATAAGTAAGAGCTATTGAAGTCATAAAGAGGTTCTTTAGCCAGGTGAAGCCTCGCATACACACATACACACACAAAAAATGGAAAAAAAATTAGAAAAGGACAAGAATGTGGATGAGAATGTGGATGTCTAACTTCTACAGTTTGGTGCAAATTCTCTAGATTTCCTCTTTTCTGTCAAAACCACAGACCATTCCACCTATTAACATATCAAATTTCTAAAGGAGTCAACACTGATACTGCAAGATTAATTTCCTCTCAATTATTTCTGCAGTTCTATCAGCAAATACCTCGATCTCTTGAAAACAGAAAATTCTTGAACTGTAGAGAATGAGAATACATTGTGAAAAGGAGCTTATGCAGTCAATAATTGCAAATAACTATTTGAGATATTTACACCAAAATTTCAGGAGTTCATTCATGCATTCTATCTCCATCTTCTCAAATTACTGTATAGAGGTTCTGCATTACAGGCAGTTGGAGACAACATTCAAATGATTTAGACTGTACCATGGAACCAGGAGAAACTCTAAAGATAAACGTCTCTCTTTCCCAGGACTGTGTCATAGAAAGAAAATCTACATGGGAAACCAAGAGCTATTGGTTATCTGTTCTCAAACAGCTCTAGACAGAGGAGCAGTTTTGTTTCTGCACTGTTGAAGGACTAAGAGTGTCAATAAAATGAGCCCTCCTTGAAAACTAATTACTGTCCTGGAATGAAATTGTCTCAGTTGGTTTCTATACAGAGTTTCCCATCCCTGGTGATTGTTACTTCTGTCTTCATTACTTCTGACGCAAGAAATCCTGATCTGAATAAAGAAAACACATGACATCTCTTGCCATCAGCAGCCATATGACATGAAATTACATACTGTCTCATTTTTAAGACACTTATGAACATCAAAATTGAAAATTACAAGAAATACACCATATCCTTGGAGACTCCATGTTAAGAGCATCTGAAGAAAATTAAATTTCTGGCCATCTTAAGTTTTTGCAATATACCACAGGAGAAAAAGAGGCAAATATAATACAGTTCCACTGATTCCTTTCAGGACACAATGCTGCATCTTCATTATCACCCAGTACTTTAAAACAGCATAACATTTACCTAACACTTTCTGCAAAGTTTTTGGCATTCTTTTTAGAATAGAGATGGACATTTCAAAGGTATTTCACAGGTCACACCACCTCTCAAGAATTAACTCTCTTGCAGCCTTGCTAGTGTACTTACAGTATAAAAACTTATTGCAGAGAAGGTTTTGGATTATGGACATTGTTTTTGAGTGTGTGCATTAAGATGTATAACAGCTTCATCAAGTAGAGATCATCCAGAATTTTCCCCTGCTTTCTTCAGCCAGGGATACCTGTGGGCTGACCAGTGAAGACTGATGCAAAGAAGGGCATCTCAGGGGTATCTCAGCCTTCTCAGCAACTTCTACTGCAAGTGTACATGTTCTGTTCAGTAGAATGCCCAGACACCAGGTATTAAATACTTCTGTTAATTCAGTGTACAAAGATGTGTGAAAATACGTCTTCAATAATATTTAGGCCTCAACTGAAAATAATCTGAATAGATGTTAGATGATTCCCCAAAATATATCTTAGTTCATGAGATTAACATTTCACACTTGAGTGTTAACAGTTATACTGCACTGCATGTTAGACTGATTCTTCCAAACTTTCCCCATCTTCTTTTCAAAAATAATAAATTTTCCTTCACTTTGAATTAACTAATGACTTGAATTTCTAAAATGGTTTGAGCACAGAAAATTCCATATATCTTACAATATCTAACAATCTGCTTTGCCATATTTCCAATTTGTATCTGTAGACACAATTAGTTTAGCTGCCATTGCTATCTAAACTAAAATGAACTCCAGGTTTTTGATGTTCACCCATTAGTAAGGACTGGTTTTAAGGACAATGTCCTTGAAAGTGGGTGCTTTCCCAGTGTGCCAAGCTACTCATCTGTCTAATTTCCTTGCTAAGTGAATTCCTTGGATGTTATCTTATGTAGGATTGTAAGGGTATATCATGTTGTACAGAAAGTGAATGCTGCCAAACATAGCTTGACCCTGCCCTGAGAGACTACATTCTAAACACACTTCAGATACCTCACAGCACAGCTCAAGTAAATATGGCTTTGGATATATACAAGTCAGAAATAATTTCTCCTTTTGCCTTCAACCTATGTAGGGTACCAGATATGCTATTTGTTTCAGTATCCAGAAGAAAAGAAAGTGATGATGAATGTAAAACACAAATGTCATTATTATTTTTCTATATTAAAAAATATCTCTGTATTCTCAAACATGGATAAGGAGAATCCTTTGCTAGACTTCTGTTGAAACATCTCTCCTCAAGCTCTGAATATTTTGAATTATCAGCTTCTGTTTAATTCACTAATTTATCAGTTTAAGTACTGAATAGACCCAAAGAATTTTACTTAAGAAGTTAATTTCACATTTTCATGAAAGCAATTTCCTTATTTCCTCTTCATTACTTTGAGATTCTTAAAATCCACAGACACAAAAGCCTTTTCTCTCATGTTGAAACATGGGGAAGCAGACCACTCTGAATTTTGGTTTTAACCACTGAAAGACAAAAGGAAAGAAATTATATAAACTGTCATTGGCTTGCTAAGTAGTGACAACCTCTAAGCAAATCATAGAATCACAGAATCATAGAAACATAGAACCATGCAATAACCTGAATTGGAAGGGACCTTAAATATGACCTGCTTTCAGCTTCCCTGTGATGGGCAAGAAGGACACCTTCCACCAGACCAGGTTGCTCAGAGCCCCATCCAACCTTGCCTTGAACACCTCCAGGAATGGAGCAATCACATATTCCTTGGACAACCTGTGCCATGGCATGCCTTACCATGCTCACGGTAAAGAATTTCTTCCTAAAATCTAAATATAAAATATAAACCCACCCTTTTCCAGTATGAAGCCATTCCCCCTTGTCCTATCACTATATGACATTACCAGAAGTCTTTGTCCATGTCCTAGGCTGACTATATGATGCTTTTATCCCCAATCATCTTGTTCTGTTTAGCTGAATAATAAGTTTTGCACCTTTAAGACTTGTTGCAGAGAGTGAAGGGGGGAGAGAAGAAGCGTGCAGTTTGTTTTCAGACGCTGCACTCACTCATCCACATTCCTGCTCCTGCACTGTGTTGTCTGCGGATGGACAGACAGTGGGACAGAGTTCTTCTTTGCTTTTAGTTAGTTTAGCTAGCTGAGGCAAAGTTCCCTGGACTGCGGGGATTTTTTTCCATTTTCTTTAGGCCTGTTCAAACCTGCTCTGGACTGAACACCCAGCAGAGCACCGGCAGCTCACACCTTGGCCCACCGGGCTGGGCCTGGGCTGCAGCATTTCCAGCACCGCAGGGACTGACCAGAGACTGAGTGAGCTGAACTGCAACCCAGGGAGGGGACTTTCTCAGTTTGTCATCTCTTTTGGAGCAGCCAGGGGTTTTATTGTTTAATATTGTTTAGGTTTTGTTGTTTAATAAACAGGCTTTTTCCACTTTTCTCTAAGGAGTTGTTTTCTCCCAGACCAGTTGTGGGGAGGTGGTGATTGGATCTGCTCTCCTAGAGGAGGCCCTTTGGGAGGTCTCTCCAAAATTTGCCCTGAATCAGGACAGTCCAATCTTCCTGTAGAGACTCTTTAGGTAGTGCTCTAATGTCTCCCTTGAGCCTTCTTTTCTCCAGGCTGAACAACTGCAACTGTCTAAGCCTGTCTTCTGAGGAGAGCTGCTCCAGCTCTTTAATCATCTTCCTGGCCCTCTGGTTAACAGGTTGAAGTCTTCCTTATGTAGGGGACCCCAGAGCTGGATGCAGGGTTCCAGGTGGGCTCTCAGCAGAGCAGAGCAGAGGGGCAGAATCCCCTTCCTGGCCCTGCTGCCCACACTGCTTTGGATGCAGCCCAGGACACGTTTGGCTTTCTGGGCTGTGAGTGCTCATTGCTGGGTCATGTCCAGCCTCCCATCCACCAGCACCCCCAAGTCCTTCTTGGCAGGAGTGCTCTCCATTATTCACCTTCCAGCCTGTGTTTGTGCTTGGGATTGCCCTGACACGACCGATATGCCAAGACAGAAGATGTGTCTTAAATGCCTGCCCAGTTTAGTACTGAATTATGTCAACAAGGAAAGTAAGAAAACCCATTTGCCTCTACCCTGTAGATAACTGTTACTTTTAAAATTATAAAAAACAAATGGAAAAACCAACTCCCCAAAATTTTAGCTCTTAAGTTCTGATGTATTCCTGTTGGCATTTTTTTCCAAGCACTCCATATACAATGGGAGAGTAGATGGAGTGAATGAATATGTATTTGTCCTGCAAATCAGCTTTGTCAAAGGCATTGCAAATACTAGGTGTGGGTTTTCTAATTTTGTTATGACTCAGCTGTGTGAAAGAAATAAGCCTGTGTTCTGGTGCTGTAAACCTTTCCAGAAAAATGGGTAAAAAACATTTACAAGGAACATACATGACAACTTTTTATGTTTTCTATGCTGAACTTTTTATGTTTTCTGTGCTGTTCTCTGAGTTCACATAGTAAACTTTACCTCTTTCATTTTGCATATTAATGTGAATAATATATTGCTTGTGATAGAGGTTATTACTTACAATTTATTACTTAAAAAGCTGTATTTACATAGTACTGTATGATATTTTTTTCTTTTAAAATAACTTACTACATATGTCATCAAAATGAATGACATCCAATTTTAAACCAAAAAGTTGTTTCCACTTATGAGAACAGTACCATATTTGAATAGCAGACTACCATGTTGATCAGTATTTTTAGAGTATATAATTTTATTTTCAATCTATGAATACTCCTGTAAGATTTGATGTCTACAATCCAGACCCTCTTTTTATCCTCTTTGCCTCTACTGCCTTAGATATTAAAAGAAAAAAAAGGTAAATGCTGCTAAAAATGAAATGAAATTTTATGAAATGTGTTTCATGAAAGTGAAAATGCCATATAAATGCCTTCTAAAGAGTTCTCTGCAGGACAATTGGCTGTGTTTCATGGTTCACTTATTACTTATCAGTGATTCAATTTTGCTTTAATAATGAGAAGACACCATCATAGAACTTTTCAACTGAGAGCTGTGGTAGTAGTAAAATAGAAAAATCCATAATCTTCTAATAGATACAGTTTACACAACCTGCCTAAGGTAGGACTTTTTTTTGATAGAAAGGTGGGAGCAGTGGCCAGAGGGCCGTGCTGCCCTTCAGAAGGGCCTTGACAGGGTGGAGAGAGGGGAGAGAAGAACTGTCTGAAATTCAACAAAGGCAAATGCAGGGTCCTGCACCTGGGGAGGAAGAACCCCGGGCACCAGCACAGGCTGGGGTCTGATCTGCTGGGAAGCAGCTCTGAGGAGAAGGGCCTGGGGTTCCTGGTGGACAGCAAGCTGTCCATGAGCAGCAGTGTGTCCTGGTGGCCAGGAAGGGCAATGGTGTCCTGGGGTGCATTGGGAAGAGCAGTGCCAGCAGGCTGGGGGAGGTGATCCTGCCCCTCTACTCAGCCCTGGTGAGGCACATCTGGAGTGCTGTGTCCAGTTCTGGGCTCCTCAGGACAAGAGAGACACAGAGCTGCTGGAGCTGGTCCAGAGGAGGTGACAAAGATGATGGGGGGACAGGAACATCTCTCCTGAGAGGAAAGGCTGAGGGAGCTGGGCCTTCTCAGCCTTGAGCAGAGATGACTGAGAGGGGACCTCATCAGTGTCTGTGAGTATCTGAAGGGAGAGTGTCAAGAGGATGGAGCCAGGCTCGGCTTGGTGTTGCCAATGGAAATTGGGAAAACGCTATCTTAGCCAGTCTGGCTCTTGATTTTTATCCTTCACCATGAAGAAACTTGGAACTGATCCTGTTTAAAGGGCTGGAGCCATACCTAATGTATGTCTTCATGAGAACTGAAACTTTTAAGGGATCAAAGAGAATAAGCATGACTAACTTAATCACACAAAGTGTAGAACAGAAAGTAACAGATGACTTTTCAAGATAACCAGCAAATATGTAACAATTTCCACACATCAAAAGTGGAACCTTGGCATGGAACAGAACAAAGCAAATTTTCCACCCATTCCTATGTGAATAACCTATCACTGGAATATTTTACCAGGAGCTGAAATTAATTTACTATTATAGTGACTCATTTTATTTTTAATTGGAGCATAGCTTTTAGAAAAACACACAAGCTGGGATGAAAGGATAATTTCCTGTGTTGTACAGGAAATTAGACCAGAAATTTGCAGCAACATCTCTCTAGTCCTTATGCTAATCTATAATCCATTTTTGTGCCAGGGAATCTTGGGGCTTATTGACATGGTATAACAAAAGAATTGCTGTCAGCTTTTGAGAGACTTCTAAGAAATGTTATGTCTTGAAATTCAGAGTAATGTGTGCTATGTTCCATTTATTTAATTTAATTTGTTGCTAACAGGAACATAGAGCAGAAGCCAGCTGAGCAGGGAAATTGCATGCATATATCCAGCATCAAAGCATGGTGGTAAGAATGCCAAGGTTACAGGTTCGACGCCCATACAGGCCATTCACTGCAGAGCTGGACTCAATGATCCTGGTGAGTTCCTTCCAACTCACAATATTTTGAAATTCTGTGAAAAGGAAAAGGAAATAAACATGAATTTAACAGAGGACAACTAGGAATAAAATACTAACTCATCCAAAACTAAGTTTTACTTTAAGAGTTCCTGCTCCACTTTCCAGCTCACTATTTGTCCCTGTTCCATTTGAGCTTCCTACGGCTTTATATTTTGGTTTCTGATCCCTTATCCCAAATAGGGTTTTTTGCACAAGAATGCTGTAACATACCCTGTGGTCAAAGGGGTTATAATTGAAAAATCTCTTAGTTCCTCTATTGTGACTTTGGGGGAAAAAAGAAAATAAAGAATGTTGTCACTCTAGTCTTTCTACTAATAATCTTTTTTTTTTTTCTACAGGTAAAGCAGAAAGAAGCTCTTAACTTTCAGTTTTCTTTTTGTTACACCACAGCATCTGTAGCCCTTAATTACCTAGGTTCTGCTCATCAGACAAAAATTGTCCCTTTAAGTAGAAGGAAAAGAAATGAAAGAAAGCAAGGGAAAAGCCTGGTGTTTTGGTAAATCTCTGTCAAGTCTCTTTCAGACTAACAAACTCAATGCTAGATATTCCTAGCTTTGCTGTGCTCTTAACTAACACAGGCCTCATGATCTCATGGCTCACAGCTATGAAGAAGGTCAGGACTCCAGCTACCAAAAAGACCTCTCAGATATCTGCTCAAAAACTCACTAAAGCTGTAGATCTCCTGTGGGCCTTTTTTTCCCACTGTTTGCCTCCCAGACTACATCTTCCCACACTGCCCCAGGGACTGTGCCTTCTCTGTGGTCTGTCTATCGCCATCCCTGTAGGGATCACAGAGCTACAGAATGGTTGAGGTTGGAAGAGATCTGTGGAGGTCACCCAGATTAAGGAAGCTCACTTCTATTTTCTTTTATTCCATTAGCCATCAACTGCTTATCCCATAAATGTGTCGGGGGTTTTGTTTTTTGTCTTTTTGTGGTTTTGTCTTTTTTTTTAGTTTTTTGTCTTTTGTTGTTGTTGTTGCTGTTGTTGTTGTTGTTGTTGTTGTGTTTTTGGTTTTTTGGGGTTTTTTTTGGTTTTTGGGGTTTTTTTGTTTTGTTTTGTTGGGGGTTTTTTTTGTTTTGTTGGTGGTTTTTTTTGTTTGGTTGGGGTTTTTTTTTTGTTGTTGTTGTTTTGGTTTGGGTTTTTCTCTTTTCCTTTTTTTTTTTTCCAGAGCATAGCTTGAACTCATGGTAGTGCAAATGGTTTGAGCACATAAGTGAAGTGCTGAAGTACCTCAGACACTGGTGGGCCAGTACAAGTGTTTATGTGGAATTCTGAGAGGGTAGCTGCCCTCTAGCACATGTGGCAGAAGGCTTGGAAGATGGTCAGGGTGTTTCCACTGCCACAATGTGAATGAATAAGTAGTGTGAGTGTGAAGTTTGCATCTGTTTTCTTCCACTAATAATGCCATAATGGTTAATATTACTTGAGCTCCTCTCCCAAGAAAGTCATGACAATGCACACGGTTCTTTCTTTGGACACTTACACTTAGATTTCTGTTTTAAAAGAGTGCTTGTCAATATCCAAGAAATTTCACACAAAGTATCTTAGGCAATGTATTCAGAAACTTGCAAATTACAAAAATTCTCTAAGACGTTAAAAATTTCAGATCTGCTTATTTTTTTTTTCAACAACTAAGCAATAGAAGAATAAAAGAAGAAAAAGCAGCAGCACAAACTCATAAAAAACAGAGCAGGAGAGAAACATACCAGCCATAAAACATACAATTACTCTGTTTTTTACTGTAATGCCTATCATTAATTCTCAGCTTCAGAAATTTCTGTGTAAATTAATACTGACTTCCTTCAGAATAATATATTTGCCACTCAGATATACTTATGTTCCAAGACAGACAATAAAATTGAGAGAGGAAATCAGAGGGACAGACCTGTTTATTTAAGAAACAAAATAACCAAGTGGAAAAAAATCCCCAGCAAAATTAGTTTAATTCCCAAATAAAAATGAATTTTCTTCCAAATGTCTAGTATAAAGCTAGACCTTTTGTTTTACCAAACCTGTTCAAAGTAGTACATTACAGAGATGAAATCTGACCTGAAGCCAGTTCCTGAAAGCCTGTGTTATTACAGCTTTTCACGTCCTCCTTGAAGGCCAGGTTGGATGGGGCCCTGGGCACCTGCTACAGTGGGTGGCAGGGAGGCCACTCCATGACACAGAGGGTGGAACTAGATGCTAGACTTTAAGGCAGCTTGCAACCCAAGCTATTGTGTGATTCTATGGTTTTATGATGTGATCTTTTTCCTCTTTGATGTGAATTGCCTATCTTTAGTTTATTCTGTTTCTTCAGTTAAATCTCTTGTACATGCTAGTCTAGGGGCAAATTAGACCACTTTTCCCATCCGTTTTTAAATAGCATTATATAAATACTTGAAAACTGTGAGATATACTCTTTAATGTCACAATATACTAATTTAATGTTGTGTGTATAACATACTATTTCTTTTTACTTCTAAGAAATACTGGTTTTCATGGTACAGCAAGAATTGAAAAAAATAATTCAGGATTTCTTCACTCTATCTGGAAATATCAGTGCAAATTGTCAGTAAAGGTATTATGAATCAAGAGACAGAAGGGAAGATCTTTTGTTTAAAGGATACAAAATTTTGTTGAAGCTTCTTTTTCCTGTGATGGGCTGCTGCTCTCAGCTCTGCATGCCTTTTTCCCAACAGGTCTACCACACATTCTCCTCAAAGCCAATATTCACCAGTGAGCGCTACCAATACAATTTGATGAAGCACGGTGAATAAGGTTTGCACATCAAATTCTACCTTTCCTTAACTTACTCTATTCTTGCTGACCTATAGATGACTTGATAAACACTGCTGTAAATGTCAAAGCCATTGAAATCCATATTTTTTTTGCAAGCAAACAGGGCCTTTGTAGGCTCTACTTGACAGCTACTGACACAACACCTACTCAGAGCCCTTGCAAATAGCACCATGATCACTGCTAGAGTAGGGGGACTTCCTTTCTGTGTTAGCAGTGTGGCCTCTCTAGGCAGCAAGCAGGCATCTCTTCATGCCTCTCAATTTATCTCCCAGTCAAACAAGATGTGGAAATGGCTTGCCAAAAAATTCCCAAACAAACAAACAACCACAACCAAACAAAAACAAACAAACAAAAATCCACACAAAGATACCCCATCACAAACAAAACCCAAAGCAAACAAAACAAACAAAAAACTCCAAATGAAACAAAAAACCCCCCACAAAATGCAAAGAGAAATCCAGTGTGAGAGTTTCACTTTTTTGCCCTGCAAAATGTTCTGCGTCCTTCCAAGAAAGATGCTCAGATTTGCTGAGTCTCCACACGTTGCAAGAATATATAAATCAGATTCATGAAAAGAATGGTATACATCATGTTTCAATACACACACAGGAGTGGAAAATAGGAATGTTAAAATGGAACCATGGCATTTGATAGGAAATAGACTAACACTAAAAACACTTTTTGAATTTTTTTCTGAACACTGTCTGAATTTGCCAGATTTTTTCTTTTCTTCATTGTAGAAAATTCACTTCAAACAATAATTTTCTTGGCAGATCATAAATCCATAAAATGTGTCACAGGCTCTAGCACTAAGGAAAGAGCAGGCCTAGAGGAGCTTTCCAGCTAGTTCTCTTTCTGAAGTGGCCTATTCATTTTTAACATGACACCAGATGCTGATATAAATGATTTTGGCTGAGTTGCTACTAATTGGTCTTTTCATATGCAATTAATTTCTTTGTTTATTATTCACTAAGGGATTTAATTGCTGCAAAGTAGAAATTCGCCAATTTTCCTTTAGAGAAATGCCCATTAAACTTTCCATTAAAACAAAATCCTCAGATCTTCCATAGCAAGGACTTGTTCACATATTACTGCAAATGTCTGTAAAATAGTATGTTTCTCTTCTGAGAATAAATATTTTTCAACTGTACATATTCACTCGTTTCTATCTTAAAGCCGAAGTACGCAAGCAAGACTGTGCAAGAAAACCTAATGACCTGGAAAAAGTTGTCAATGATAGCAGTCACATGGCTTTCACACAGAGAGCATGTGTTTCATGCCAATTGTGTGCAGGTATCAAAACTCTCCAGCTGCAACACACATTTACAAGTATCTTCCTCTCAGGACTGATTCAACCTCTGACTCCTCATGCCAAATCTAAAAACACAGACTTTTGTCTTTTGTTGTTTTAAACTTTATTTTCTTAGAGCCTTCAATGAATCATTTTAAAATTATATTTTGAAATTTTTTCTTGCCTTCTGATAAGATTTTTTTTTCTTATTCTGCTGACAAAGATCTCTGAGGGATGTACTCTGGTTGTTTTTGTTGTGACTACTACAGATGTGAATTTACCAGATTGAACCCAAGCAACAGAACCAGGGGCATATGCTTCCATCCAGATTCTGATGCAGAAGCATCAAGTTCTGATAGAGAAGTTGGGTGAAAAAATATATTCAGCCACAGCTGTCTCTGTACAGTGACTTTATTTTAGTCTCTATAGCAAAGTTTTGACACTTTAAATCTCCTCAAGCCACAGCTCAGAGAATAATTGGACTCTGTTCCATCTTCTGCACCCTTAGGAGACTTGTTTTTCAAGCTTCCCTTTGCCAATAAATAATTCTTTTGCAGCAACAAAGGCAGCAACACAATTATTCACTTACTACAAAGGAAGGAACATGGGGAAGAGGGAGGATATTTGGCCTGCAGTACATTGAAGTCTGTTCTGAAAAGCCAGAAAATATTCACCACATGTACATATCCTTCTAATGTGAACTGCTACATGCAATCCTCCACTTCCAAGTACAGCACTAATTCTGGAATCCTCACTTACAAGCTCTACATCATTAATGATTTTTCCCATCACTGCTGTCCTCCCTTTTCATTATCAGATCACATCTCTATATGTACTATTTATGCCACTAATAACATGGCAAAGTAAGAGGAGAACAATTTGCAATAAATCCACTGCTGTCTGAAGGGCTTCCTCCCAGTCGTTCCTAATGCACTAAACCCAAGCCTTGGCTTACTATATGCTGCGTGCTTGTGTAACTTTGTCTGTTGTATTAAATGCTACATAGAAATAGCAACTATAAAGTCAGAACATTTTAGATGAAAGGCCATATAAAGTGAAAAATATATATCTATATCCAGGAGATATAGATACCACATTTTGTGGAGAAAGGCTAACAAAGTATCAGCTCTGGGGAGTACCTCAGAGCTGATTTTGGTAGATTTATGGGTGTACCTCTGCTCAAATGTTTGTATCTATGAATACATAGGTGATATTGACCAGGGAAAAAACCCCAATTTTCGCCCATTGCCTCAGTATTCACCAGTATTTACTTTTCTTAAAAACAGCCCAGTCTAAAGTATGGGTGCCCTTCATAGTATTTTCTGAGAAAATATGCTCCTTCTAAAAAAGGAATGATGAACCTACCTCAAAGATATGGACATGTAAGAAATTAAAAATCACTACTATCACAAAGGCAACTCAGTTTAGAGACTCAAGTAAGCCAGTTCAGCTCAAACTTTCTTCAAAATTCTATATATATATGTACACAGTCCTTCTACCATCTTTTATTTTTCTGTGAGAAACTGTAGAAGTATACACTTTTTAAGACCTACTTTTTCTTCCTTTCTGCTCTTCCTCTTGTGATATTGTTCCAGTTACAGTTTTTTATGTTATTTTTTCCCAGAAGCATCCAAAAGTCAGTTATAATTAGTTGAAATAACTTGAAGGGTTAACTCTGTTTCTAGTAAGCTAAACTGTCTCCCCTAGTGCAAAAGAACCAAAGCAAAATGAAAATGTATGTAACATAATATTTTACTTAAAGAGCAGTATAAAGCCCAAAGAACAAAAAAAACCTCACAAAATAAAGCAAAACAGGCTGAACAAAATAACATGAAGAGGACACAAAACTTGGAATTAATTAGTAAGTGAGGAGGAGAACTCTGTAACATTTTTGGTAGCTCTGATATTTTATAAGGCAGAGAAATGCCTACAGGTTTCTAACCAACAGTCACCTGTTTTGAAGAACAAATTAATTCAGCAATTCCACTAGAGAACAAGTAAGTGGGTAGTTGGAACCTAGATGCTAAGAAAACAAGAAAACCCCTGTTACTATTGCTTTTGCATCTGGGTGTGTCTAGAAACTATTTAGGAAGGAGGACTACCAGAAACCCATTACTCTGAATTTACCAAAGAAGAACTAAAAAGCAACTCTAAACCCAGCCTGTCATATTTATTTAAATTCAGTGGAGTAATGCAAACAATGACGCAAACAGCCTCTCCAGTATTGGCAGCAATAAGATGAAATAGATCCCAGTACTCAGTCTTGTCAACAACATGGCGTAGTAAGGAAACTTGAAGTCTTTGAAGTTAAAGGAAATGGTCCATGTATTTACAAAACTGTACAGACTCCTACAGGTCTCTTAATAATAATTAGTAACTAGTATTATGTCTTATAAACACACAATTTTACTATGACATGCCAGAAAAGAAGTTCATCATTTGAAGCAGTGGCATTTCTGGAAACAGTGTCATTAAGAGTCTGGTAATTTTTAAATACAATAAGGCATCCTGATGAATAGGACCATTAAAAAGAAAAAAAAAAAAACAACAAAAAAACCTGAACCAAAAAAAAATCAACATACAATCAGCAAAAAAAGACTCCCAACACATCCTTAACAAGTCCCACATATTCTAATACCAACAAACATGTCCCAGCTGGGCACGTGCATATTGCTTTTGTGGCAGGGAAGGTTGCCATTTAAGAAGTGGAAAATTTCCTTCCTGACTTCCATGCAGAGTCCTATTAACTCACTTGCATGGCATTTTATACTTGGTCATGTAAAGCAGCAAACAAATTTAAGCCCCCAAAGTGGATACTGAATCACTTTGCTCTGGAAGGAGGCCAATGTTCTCTCTCAAAATAAGAGCTTATAAAACAAAAAAAGAACAAGAAAAACTATGCCCTTCCTGGAAGGAAGCAGAAGATCTGATGTTGTGTGCCCAAGTCTCTAAGGATATGGTGCTACATGCTACATTTCGTGACTGAATGAACACAGCTCCTTCTTCTGGTGCTTTGAAAAGAGCCTCTCCTCTGCTGACTCTTTGCTTTCATTGCAATTGGGTTGCTCTGAGAAGCTTTCTCCTTTCTCTTATTTATAACCATCCAGCAGCACTAAATTCTCTGAAGTGAAGAATTTCAGGTTTCTACCTTCAACCTCTTTGTGGAGATCAGCTAAAATCACACAAAGGTCCAAAGACAGATACAATTAGTCTGTTCATATAAGTCTCATTTCCTTGGAAAATCAAGTTGAGACCTCTGTTTAGGAGTGCCTAGACCCATACTTTGTGCACTAATAACTAAATGTTTATTATGAAGCAGGGTATAATATATTTTGGAATGCTTTGAATTAGAGTCTCTATAAAACAAACTTCTAAAATACATCTAGACTGTCCATAAATTCCATCCCTTTATCACCTGAATTAGTGCCAGCCCAATGAAAATCAGTTTAAAAAGTGTTGTGTCTTTTAGCTAAATTTAATTGCAAGTAAAAATGCTTTTAAAAGCACAAAATAAAATTATTACTATCAGATTACTTTTAAAATAAAGCATCTGCTATAAGAAATGGTTTCTCTCCTAAGGTTTAAAATAATGAAGATGAGAAATGACTGTGTTGTATAATTTTCCAAAACTTCAAATGCCTACATGGGAGGAAATCCACCAATGCCTCTTTGCCATGTTTTCCATTTGTCCACACTATATGGGTTCTCTGTGTACTTCCCAAATTTGATCTTGCTATACTTGTCTTTTTTGCATTCCCCTTTTCTGACATTGGCTGTTTACCTATCCCATAACATTAATTTGGCATTATAGTACTTTCTTAAAAAAAAAAAAAATTATTTCTGCTGACACAGTCATGCTGGGGCAACTTTGCAAGACTAAAGGACACTAGATTATTATTTACTGAAAGTCAGAAACATTTTGGAGAAATGCATTTTTCACAGTATTCTGTTTTACTCCCTAGGAAAAAACTTATTGTTCAGACTGCTGAAAAGAATTGTTAATTGCAGACATATGCCCTGTCATTTCACATGTGCATTTATAAACCAAACCAACCCAAAACAACAGGACTGAATTCCTTTTCTATGATCCTCATCCCAGACAGCTATATACCTCTTCAGAGCTGGCTTAATGTACACATTTAGAATTTTAGTTTTCTTTTCTTCAATGCAAGTAAATTGAAATTTCTATGTCACCTAAAGTGGAGAGGGGAAAGAGTGATTTTCCCACAATACAGGCTATATTTTAGTTTAGAAGAGGAGGGAAAAGTTTTGTTGAACTAGTATTTTAAAATCTCTGTTGCATCGCTAGTATCTTTATATGAGTAGCAACAGCAAAAACTAATGTAATTCAACAAGCTATGACTGGCTGCCAGAAACAAACACCCAAGAATATATCTGAAAATTATCCTTTTAAGATTGATATATACAAGCAGAATGATATAGTTTCACTTCCTCCATCATCAACTGATTTTTTGTCTACGATGCTTGAAATTTAATTTCCTACAATTTGACTTTGATAAAAAAATCTGGTACAGTGAGAAAGGGCTTTAACTATTTCACTTTTCAATGACTTGCTGTCAAATGATTTTTCATTTCTCTGTGCCTCACTTGTACAGTTCATCTTTCATTTACTTATATGAGTAGTCACAGTGACTCAAGCACTGTTTCTCAAAGAAGCCATTAACTTTCAACTTGCTTTTTAGAAATCTGTATTCTCACAAGAAGTGTTTGTAAAAGTAGTTAATACAAGCTGTCACACAAAAGCACTATCCTCAGATTCTAAATTATGTTGTACTGTAAAGGGCTATTCAACCAACACTCAATTTACCAATTCCTATTCTATGGTACTGAAAAAAAAGTGATATATAGAATATTAATAACAATTCCTCCACCCCACCCTCTCAATGAGTTCACATCTAGCAGGAAATTTTAGAGTGGTTATAACAAGAAAACAAACAAACAATCAAATGCAAGTAAACAAAAAAAAAAAAAAAAGGAGGAAAAAACCCCAACCAAACAGCCCTTCCAGAACTGTAGAGTTTAGAAGGTAGTATAATCATGCCTTATATTATTTATGAACTGTAGGATACCTAAACATCTGCAGGATTTTCACCTAAAATGTACCCAAAACATGCTATGACACCTTTTAATTTCAAGTTGAGGTCTAGAAAAAATATCCCAAAGAATACACAACCTGAAATTAAGTAAAAATTGCTTTTTCAGTTAAAGGTCAAGCATTACTATGGTACATAACTACTTCATCCAAGAAAAAACTCTCTTACCCTCTCATTTCAGCATCTATTGTGGAAAATAAACAACTACAGCTGAAAACAGCAGTAAGAAACCTCATTCAATACCTTCTGTAAACTGCTTTTATTTCTGAAGGTTAACAAGTCCTTTTGATATTCTACCCATACAGGAGTTACAGATTTTCAGGTATGTTACACTCACAAAGAGACACAGCATAGAACAATCTGTTCTCTGCTACAAAAGCTCTAAAGACAGATATTCAGCAACCAGAGAATTCATGGGCCCTGACTTGGTCAAAGCACAAACCTGAATACAAGAAAAATAAAAATGCAAACAGATAAACAAAATTGATAAAGTGCCATAGGAAAACAAATATTTCAGAGAAAACAAGTAATGTCATGGAAAAGGCAGGCACGGTGTAAAGTGGGGGTCTATGCATGGTGATTTCTTCCTTGTCACTGGACACACCTTTGCAATACATTATGACAGCAGAATCACAATTGCTGTGTTCATTACTGTTGTTGACAACTGTTTTTCATTACAGGCCTAAGATCCATTAATGTAATGACAATTACAAGACTAACAGTACTTTGCATTATATTCAGTACCTAATGAAAGATCAAAATGCAGTAGTCTTCTGCAAAGGGGCTGGAGTGATGCCTGGTTATTTTCATGTTGTCTCTCAGGGGTTTCTCTGTGTGTAAGCAAAAGGGATTTTGCTTTCTCCATCTCACTGAAGCTGGCCTTGCCAAACTCTTCTTATCACTTAGTGCTTCGTTACCTCTGATAAAGAGCCAGAACACTACATTTTGCTTCTCTCTAACAAGCGTAAAATAGCATTATAATCTTCAGAATCTGAAGACACTGCCAGCACAGCTATCATCAAGAACAACATTTTGGCAGAATAATGTGTTATGGAAATGCATCCAGCTCAGTTCTCAGTGCTCAGAATAAAAAACCTGTGTTGTTTATTAAGTCTTTGTATATTTTTTTAATGGGAAGAAAAAAACCCAAATCTAAACATGAAATTCAGTGAGAGAGTGCAAAATAGACTCCCTCAAATAGATTCTGATGGTCATAGCTTTTCATCAAAATAAACACATCTGAATCAAGATGAAGTATATTCTCAATCATATTAGCTGCCTCTGTAACTGTTGCCTTCTTGAGGACCCAAAGGTGTTTTACAAATTATTTACTAACCCTCAAAATATTTTCTCATGTGTGAAAGAATAACCCTAGTTCCTCCAGTCTATGAAGTCCAAAATTCATTTTTGTTGACACCATGTGTTCTTCTGTGACAAAAAATAAAAGAATTTTAATTTACCAGTTTTTTATGCTTCTTCTCTATAATCCTAATGAGAAAAAAGAACATAAACAATTTAAATAATGAGAAGTCTGATAATTATTTTTGTATTCATATCAGTCACATGCAATCATATTTTTTGAATGAAAAGTAAGCTAGTGACTGTATTTCGTTCATATAGTGCTTCAGTGAATAAATTCATAAATTCTAGAGATTTTTTTTTTTCTGTCTTGATTCTCCCTACAGGGTATCCCCTTGAATGGCAATTAATTTCCCAAAGCCAACTCCTTTTTGCTCATAATGGTAATGGGCAAGTGTCTTTATCTTGATCCATGAATTTTTTTCACCATGTTTTCTTCTTGGCCCTGTTAAGAAGATGTGCTGGTTTTGGCTGGGAAGGAGTTAATTTTCTTCAGAGTAGCTACTGTGGGTCTGCACTTTGGATTTGAGCTGGAAACAGTGCTGATAACTCAGGGTGGTTTATTCAGGGCAAGACTTTTTCTGCTCCTCCCTCCACCCCACCAGCAAGAAGGCTGGGAATGCACAAGGACTTGGGAAGAGACACAGCCAGAACAGGTCCCTCCAAGTGACAAAAGAGATATCCCAGTTCGTATGGCATCATGGTCAGCCTACAGAGATGAGGGAAGTAGAAGTGATCGTGCTTGTCTTTCAAAGTCACTGTTATGCTTGATTGTGCCCTGCATTCCTGGGCATGTCTGAACACCTGCTTGTCCATGGCAAGTGGTAAATTAATTTCTTGTTTTGCTTTGCTTGTGTGGACAGTTTTTGCTTTACCTATTAAACTAGCCTTAACTCAACTCATGAGTTTTCCAGCTGCTACTCTGCTGGTTCACTTCATCCTGCTGCAGGGGAGTGAGTGAGCAGCTGGGGGAGGCTTGGTCAAACCATGACGGGAGGGGAAATGACAGAGAAGCGTGGTGGGCTCAAGAAAGTCAACAAAGGACAACACATATTTACCTTCTGCTGTATTTTCCTCTGATGATTTCTAACCAGGTAATTTCAGTTCTCAGCTGGAAAACACTCCCAAACTTGATCATCCCTTAGGCTCATATTGAAATTTTATCAGTTCTGTTTACCTCTGAGATAAACTTGAAGTACCAAAATGTCAAAAACGTGCTGACAAAAATTAGATTTATGAAGTGACATCATTGTCTTATTTGCACTGTAAGCAATTGAAAGAAAGAGGGACAGCACGTGCTATACGTTTATTCTCCATCTGCATTACTTTATACTGATCTACAATTAACTTTACCTGCTATTTCGCTGCTTACTCTCACAATATCCTTCTGAAACTTTCAGTCATCCTTACCAATGTCATTAATACTCAACAGAAAAATTTCTTGTGGCTGCTTAGCCTCTTTCCTACAATACCTGTCAGTTTGTCTGTATTTCCTGTTATTCAGCATCAGTATGATGTGGCTGAATTAATCCATTCCTGTCCCAGAGAGCTTTAAAGTAAGAGGGACATGGACAGCCTTTTCTTGCTCTTCCCCAACTGGAGGATGGTACAGGAGCAAAATAATACCTGTTATAATTTCTTCTTAAAAGATTGACTGTAATTTTTTTTAAGTTTAACAATTGACTCCATTCTGTCTGAGTTTACTATTTGCTTAATTGCTTTACTAAGCAGTTACTGCTGGTAAAGTAGTATTCCCATTAATAAACCTTCAGTAATTTATACTTTGTACCACTAGGTGTCGAAAATATGCCAACACAAAGAGGGAAGATTTTCTCTGAATGTCATATCTTCAGATGTAGCAAAGCAAGAAAACGCTGTGACTGACCACCTCATCACACTGTATGTCAGTACTGTAGCAGATCATACCATCACATTAATGAACAATCACCCAGCTGCAAGGGTCCTAATATTACCAGTAAGAGCAAGCAAAACCCAGGTAACTTAGGAAAGTGCAGTATGGTATGTATCATTTTAAAGCACAGCCATTTTTCTAAAATATTTATTACTGTCATCAATTCTTGCCCTATGACTTTTTTTTTTTTGTATTTGCATCATCCTTTGGGGATTTCCTTTCAAAGCTACCATCAGTCCCTTATTCAAGCCTGTACTGTTCAGCAGCCCCTCTCGAGGACATTGCTGGCGCAGCTCTGCTCTCCAGGTAATGTGACCATCAGAAGAAGACTGAAGCAGTTTTTTAGACAAGGAATAAGTAATATTTCCTAATTTTGTATGTAAAAAAGATAATACAGCCATTCTTTCAACATATTTTTTTGATTTCTCTAATTTTGGTGTTCTACTGGTTTACTGGAAAGAAATATGAAAAATTATAAAAAATATGACGGAACATATGCCAAACAAATTTTGGGAGGAATTTATTCTAGTAAAGTGCTGATGTTACAAGGTACACGATGGCCCTCAGGAAGGCAGTTCTGATGTGTCATCTTTCAGAAGTCAACAAAAGCACAATGTAAATACAATTCAGTTTTAAAAACCCATCCAAAAATCCCACCACTAACTTTTTTCACTGCCAGTGGAACACTTGTATTTCAGAGGAAGACTACCTAACCTGCACTTAATTTCTGGCCAAAATTTTATAAACGCAAAATAAACAGCCCTATCACATAACAGAAGTGCCCTCTAGCTCGAATCAAAGAAAAAAACATTATGTGACTGTCAGAATTATGTAACAATGCTGTGAAATAAACAGCCCCTCACCTCCCTCCCCCCCCCCCCCGCCAATTTCAGTTTTTAAAGGAAGATATTTTTTCCCCAGTCCCACAAGCACCAAAGGCAGATGGAGCCAAGTTTGAAGAGGTCATAATCTATAATGCAAGCTGGAATTGACAGAATCACAGAATGAACTGGGTCAGAAAAGACCTTTAAGATCATAGGGTTCAACCTATCACCTAGCACCTCTTCATCAACTAAACCACAGCACTGAGTGCCACATCCAGCCTTTTTTAAACATGTCCAGGGGTGGTGACTCCACCGTCTTCCTGGGCATACTATTCCACTGCCCAATCATGCTTTCAGTTGAGAAATTTTTTTGACATCCAACCTAAACTTCCCTTGGCACAGCTTAAGACTGTGACCTCTCATTCTGTCAGTGGTTGCCTGGGAGAAGAAACCAACCCCACCTGACTATAACCACCTTTCACAGATTTTAGAGAGTGATAACTCTATCTAAAGATAGACTCACCTCTGAGTCTCCTTTTCTTCAGGCTGAGCCACCCCAGCCCCTTTAGTTGTTCCTCACAGGGTTTGTGTTCCAAGCCCCTGACCAGCCTTGTTGCCTCCTCTGGATGCACTCAAGCATCTCAAGGTCCTTCCCAAACTGAGGGGCCCAGAACTGGACACAGCACTCGAGGTGTGGCCTTTCCAGTGCTGTACAGGGGAAGGGTGACCTCCCTGCTCCTGCTGGCCACACTATTCCTGATCCAGGCCAGGATGCCCTTGGCCTTCTTGGCCCCCAGGGCACACTGATGGCTCATGTTCAGCACCCCCAGGTCCCTTTCTGGGCACTGTCCAGCCACACCATCCCCAGCCTGTAATGCTGCAGGGGGTTATTGTGGCCAAAGTGCAGGACTCGGCACTTGGAGTTATTAACCTTCATCTTATTGGACTTGGCCCATCCATCCAACCATTCCAGGTCTCTCTGCAGAGCCCTCCTACCCTCCACAACAGATTGACACACAGTCCCAGCTTGGTGTCATCTGCAAATTTACTGATGAAAGACTCAATCCCATCATCCCTGTCATCAATAAAAATATTGAACAGAACTGGCCCCAGCACAGACCCCAGAGGGACACCACTGGTGACTGGCCCCAGCTGGATGCAGCACCATTCACCAGCGCCCTCTGGGCCTGGCCATCCAGCCATTTCCTAATCCAGCAAGGAGTGCTCCTGTCCAAGCCATGGGCTGCCAACTTTCCCAGGAGTGTGCTCTGGGAGACAGTGTCAAAGGCCTTGCTAAGTCCAGGTACACAACATCCACAGCCTTTCCTGCATCCACCTGGTCATAAAAAAAGTGTGGTCAAACACAACCTTCCCCTCCTAAAGCCCTGCTGGCTGGGTCTGATACCCTGGCCATCCTGTAAGGACTGCATAATGACACTCAGTGTAAACTGCTCCATTACCTTACCAGGTACTGAGGTCAGGCTGACTGGTCTATAATTACCAGGATCCTCCTTCCCACCCTTTCTGTGAATGGACGTCACACTGGCCAGTTTCCAGTCATCTGGAACCTCCCCAGTGAGCCAGGGCTGCTGGTAAATGATGTAGAGTGGCTTCACAAGCTCATCTGCCAGCTCCCTCATCACCCTGGGATGGATCCCCTCTGATCCCATGGATTTATGAACATCCAAGTGGCTCAGCAGTTCTCTGACTGCCTCCTCCTGGATAACAGGGCGACCATTCTGCTCCCTGACACATCCACCAACCCAGAAGGACAGTTGTCCTGAGGACATGTCTTGCTGTTGAAAACTGAGGCAAAGAAAGTGTTCAGTACCTCTGCATTTTTCTCATCTTTAGGTACTAAGTTCCCTCCTGCATCTAATAGAGAATGAAGGTTGTCCTTACCATTAATGGAGATTTGTTCTTTTGCCAGTAATGTATTTATAAAAGTATTTTTTATTGTCCTTCACAGAAGTTGCCAGTTTGAGCTCTAACTGGGCTTTTGCCTCTCTAACTTTTTTCCACATGCCCTAGCAACTGCCCTAAACATTTCCTGAGATACCTGACCCTACTTTCAAAGGTGATACACTCCTTTTTTTTCTTAGTTCCTCCAAAAGCTCCTTGCCCATCCAGGCTGGACATTTGCCTCATCAGCTCATCTTTTGGTACATCAGGACTGTCTGCTCCTGTGCCCTCAAGATTTCTGTTTTGAAGGACGCCCACCTTTCCTGGACTCCTTTGTTCTTAAGGACTACTTCCCAAGGATCCCTCCAAATAAGTCTCTTGAATAGGCGAAAATCTGCCCTCTGGAAGTCCAGTGCATAAGTTCTATTCATGCCCATTCTTTTCTTGCCAAATATTGAAAACTTTTGTTTCATGGTCACTATGACTCAAACAGCCTCCAACCACCACATCTCCTACCAGCCCATCTCTGTTTGCAACAGCAGGTCAAGTGTAGTCCCCCTGCCGGTGGGCTCACTCACCAGCTGTGACAAAAAGTTGTTCTTCCACACACTCCAAGAACCTCCTAGACTGCCCCTCCTCTGCTATGTTGACTTCTCAACAGATGTCTGGTAGGTTAAAGTCACCTAAAAGAACAAGGGTTGGTGATCTTGAAACATCCTTCATCTGCTTCTAGAATAAGTTATCCACCTCTTCTTCCTGGTTGGGTGGACCATAACAGACTCCCAGTAGGATGCCAGCTTTGTTGGCCTTCCCCTTAATTCTTACCCATAGGCACTCAGCCTCATTGTCATTAGTTTCAATGCCCATGCCATCGAGAGCCTCCCTAATATAAAGGGCCACCTCACCACCTCTTCTCCTTTCCTGTCTCTTCTGAAGATCTTGCAGCCACCAGTGCAGTGTTCCAGCCATGTGAGTCATCCCATCACGTTTCTGTGATGGTGACTACATCAGAGCTTTGCTGTTTCACCATGGCCTCCAGCTCTTTTTGCTTGTTGCCCATGCTGTGTGCATTAGTGCACATGCCCCTCAGCTGGGCTGCTGATCCCACCCCTACCTCTGGCTTACCACCCTTGGGCCTGCTTCCAGACAGCCCAACTGCCTGCCCTTCCCCCTTCAAACCTAGTTTAAAGCCCTCTCAATGAGCTCTGCTAGTTAATGAGCTAAAATCCTTATGCCCTTAACAGAGAGATGGAGTCCACACAGTTCCAGCAGGCCAGGTGCCGTGAAAGTTGTCCCACGATCAAAGAATCCAAAATTCTGCCAATGGCACCAGCCTTTAAGCCACTTGATACTTTTGAGTTCTCCTGTTCCTTTCATTCATGCAGTTCTTCACTCAATATAACCAATTTAATTTTAAAGAATTGTTAGGTTAATATTTTATTAATATCCAAGTTATCTACTCTATGTCAACATATAGCAAAAGAAAATGGGCTATTGATATGATTCACAAAGTGGTATGAAATACATAGGTGAAAAGCAGAGCCATCCTGCTTTACCCCATGGCCTTTTATAACCCTGAATACAAGATGATTTACAAGTTTTGTGCTTCCCATCTGATGTTAAGTGGAGTACACAGTCCTCCTCTTGTATTTTTCCTTCCTTTATGTGCCTTGCTGTGCCTCTTGACATAAACCCTGAATACTGGGTCTTTGCAAATCCCACAATACACAGTGTTTTGTTACTCCATTCCCATAAAACTCTTCAGGGCTCATTAGCTAAAATGAAACTAGGCTTTTGAAGCACATCTTGACAGAGCATCATTTAAAAGCATGTTAAGAAGAGGCTAGGCTTTCAAAAAAGAGCTTGAATATGGAGTATTCCAGCCAATATGCATACTTCTGAGATATTAAACTAAAGATAATTGAAATTCAGGATGGAACAGCATATGCAGTCAGACTTGGACTGAGTATCTTTCTAATTAAAATAGCTGGAAAATAAATGGACACATAAATTGGAATGTACCTTTTAAGACCTGGTGTGTCTTTAGAAAACAAACTATAGTTGTTACATTAGGAATAACAGAAAAGTACTAAAAAGGTAATAAAAAGATGGTAGTACAGAAAGTATAGATAATAGAACAGATAAATAGTGATGCATTATATATCTAGAAATATATAATCATATCTTAAAGCTGTCCATTCTAGCATCATGGGAGAACAGGAGTCTTTGAAACATGGCTATATACCAGCAAGTTCTTGGGATTCTGTTATTACTAGCAAGTTTAAAAACATTATTTGTGCTTAAAAAAATTTAAAACATACCTCCCAAAACATAGGCAAATTGTATTTCACTCTTCAGTGAAATTTCTGATAAGCATTTTCTCAGAATACATTTAGTGGATGTAATTTCAGGAAATTATCTGCTGAATCATTACTGCCACAATACGGCATTATGTATTCTACTGACCAGGTCACAGACAAAAGGTGACATGCAAATACTTCCGTGAATGCCATACAATTATCCTCCTCCCAGTCACTTCAAGCATTCAATTTTTCCCTCTGCTTCCAAATACTGACTGCCACATGGGTAAGTATAACCTGTTCCTCCAGTTAGCCATGGCCACTGGAAAAGGGTCCTGAAAAGGATCATGTTTAGGCTTTAGGTGACTTACCAGCTCTGCAAAACTCAATACCCTCAAGCCTCTGCTCTTAAGCCTCTGACAGGCCACATTTCTGACTCTCTACAGAAAAAAAAAAGGGCAGAAATATTTAGGAGAATAAAGATAGCAACATTTACTGATTAAATCAGGAGATTCACTGTCACATGAACAACTAAACCACCTTAACACAGGATCTGCAATAGTTTGTAGTGTAGCTGTTAGGCTTGTACCACTGAAAGAAGAAAACATCTTTCTGTAATTGTAGGAATAAGAGTTTGATATGCAGAACTAAATGGAGCTAGTGTGCAAATGTGGATATAACAAAGATGGCTTTCAAATAAATAAATCTGAGTTACTGAAAATACATAAGGTTATAACAAAACCATGGGGTTTTAATTACAAGAAACAGAAAAATTTTCAGAATTTTCTCTTGAAAGAAGAGAAAAGCAGCAGAAAGGGATTTTTTCAGGGTTGTCAGGAAGGAAAATCTTTATGATAATTCAGCAGTTTTGGAGGACTACCATGCTCATTCTGTTAACCACTTCTATGGAGGTACTATAAGAAATGCTGAAAATAGCTTCACAACCTAATGCACATAGCTACATGAAAACAAATCCATGACCATTTTCACTACTACAAGGCAGTGACAAGAGCTGTGGAAAAACCAAAGGAGATTTAATCTCTATTACTCATAAGAAGTTATTGTTTTCCAGTAGGGACATAATCCAAAAATAAAATGTGTTTTCACTTCTCTTGTTCATTTACCAATAAGCAAGCATTCCTAATATCTGTGCCAGGCAATGTTTTGAAGTGTTATCTGTCACTTTTTACTAATCAACAACAAAAAAGCTATCTTTCCACAGATGTATAAAGAAACAAATTTGGCCTGGAAGATGAGGTTGGGGAGCAAAAACTGAAAAAAGCATCCCCCTTAAACCCAGCAGCTATTTCAGATACGCCATTCATATTCTGTAGGATTCAGAACCATCTTCCACACTGGTTACCAGGGAAACAGCTCTCATGCATTCTAAAATCACACATGTTAAAAGCATATTCTTGAGAATTTTTCCCTGCTGATGACAGGGAATATGATTCAGAATATAAGATTCTCCATTCCCAAAGTTAAATTAACAGAGGGAGAAGCTCCAAACATATTTAATAATAACTATCAAAAATTCTGTAGAGAAGAAAAAAAACTTTTAAAAATTATTTATAAGTTCATATGGACTATTGTTATGCATATATCTGAATGTCTGCTTCTGGCATGACACCTACATAACTTTCTACTTCAATGATATTTTTGCTACTAAGAGTAAAGGTGGAAATGACAATATATCTTCAAATAAGCATTTAAATTATAAGAGTCTTATCAAAAAATATAATACTTTACTAATACACTAAATAATAATTGTGAGGAAAAAGTGAGGAACAATTTTAAAAAGTTCCATGTCTCACTCAAGTCTTTCATCCTATAGAAGTGCAGGACAAAGTTAGTTGTAATTCCATCATTCTAAGTCATTCCAAACATCCTGAAGGAAAGCATGGGAGCAAAATCAGCATTGTCACCAAAAGTTACAACCTCTGATCAAATCCTCTAAGGTTTTCTCATGTAGTATGAGGCTTCGTAAAACATTTCACAGGCTTAATGAGCAAAAGCTACTGTCCTCACCCCCCAAGAGTCTGCTACTGTTGAAAATATCAATGCTAAAAGTATTTCTTTTATAATTTTATTAAAAAACAGGAAAGGTAGGTCACAGACAATCCAGACACATGTGTATACATGTGCACTTGGGTGGGCTTTAAATAGAAACAAAACCAAAAACTTTTCAGGAACAACTTCCTTCGATAATTATGTCAGGAAGACTGGAACAAGCATGTGGAGGGTAGGTAGGCCAGAGTACATGCATGTTAAAGCACAGCAATGCTCCTCCACTTTGTGACAGTTTTGTTTATTTCAAAATTATCCTTCATGTTTAAAATTTAGACATCATACATTGATTTATTTATTTTGGCAAGATCACATCAGTAATTGTTGGTTACAAAAGAAAGAGAGAAATTTGATCTTTACAGAGGTACAGAGGCCATTGTATAGAGGCAAGATTGGAGTTGCAGCAGTGAGGACAGACTGGGGAATGAGTGGCTGGAGTGAAATCCCACAGAAATGAACCTGGGGGTCCTGGTCAATGGCAAGTTGAACATGGGTCAGCAGTGCCCTGGCAGCCAGGAGGGCCAGCCCTGTCCTGGGGTGCATCAGACACAGCATCGCAGCTGGGCAAGGGAGGGGATTGTCCTGCTCTGCTCTGAGCTGGGGCAGCCTCACCTCGAGTGCTGGGAGCAGTTTTTGTATGTCACAATACAAGAAATATATTAAGCTGTTAGAAAGTGTCTAAGGGAGAACTATGAAGATGGTGAAGGGCCTTGAGGGAAGCTGTGCGAGGAGCAGATAAGGTCACTTGGTCTGTTCTGTCTGGAGGAGACTGAGGGGAGACCTCACTGCAAGACTGCAACTTTCTCTTTACCCTTACTTTACTTACCTTAGTAAGTGGTGGCTAAGAGCTGGCCTGGAGGGCCCACAGCCATGATGACATAACTCCACCAGCCGAGGCCACTGGGGATGCAGACAGCTCTTGGCCAGTGAGCCGGGTGGCAGTGAAGTGCAGCCAGTCGGGACCAGCCACGCTGGCTCTCTCACCCTGGATAAAGGCGATTCCCATTCCATCAGAATGGGCTGTGGCTGTGTGAACCTCCAATGTCCTGTCCTCAACTGCAACAGCTCCATGATACATGGGACAAAGACAAACCCCAAGGTACTATCAAGATGCAGATCAGCAGCACTCAGTATTAACATACATTGAGCTCTGTTAAAAGATCATTTCAAGGACTAGTCTGAACACTAATATATCAACACTTGCTCAAAACTGCATAAAAATTTTCAGGTGTCACATTATAGACATAGATACATTAATAGAGCAAGCACTCAATTAAAAATTGAAGTTTGCCAGGACAATGTTTTTTCCTTTTTTTTTTTTTTATTGCTTTCTTTCATGGAGGCTGGACCTATGTGCTCTGGAGGACCTGAGCAATTTACCACCCCAAGTTCTCTCATCTTTGTGAAACTTAGACTCTTAATTGAAATTACAAAACCAAAAGAAAAATCTGCCATGCCTTACTTATGATTTACCTCTGAACCACAAGTAGTCTGAGACTATCCTTCATTAGTTGGATCTTATATTAGCATTTTGTGCTGCTGACCACAGGGAGAATTAATTTAGTTCTGTTTACTTCTTCTTACAAATCAATAATATCAGTGTGCCTAAATATCTGATAGTGAGTGCAAAGAAGACAGGGTTAAACTCCTCTACTGTTATCCACTGAAAGGACAGGAGGCAATGGACATACACTGGAATATTAGAGATTAAACATAAAAAACCCCTCATTATTTAACATGAAGGTGACTTAATACACAACTCTTCTGTCCAGGGAGGTTTTCTTTATCTTTGAAGGATGTTCAAAACCCAACTGGACTCAGTTCTGAGTAGCCCGCTCCAGGTGACCCTTCTTTGAGCAGGGGCATAGCTGATCAGCTAATCCCCAAGGTTCCTTCCTACCTTGATGACTGCTGTTCTATGACTGGGTGGATAAAAACACTGCCCAAGATAACACAGCAGCAAGAATCTGGAAGCTGACTGAAACCCTCTCTTCAGAGGCAGGGACACCTCATATACAACTTCCATTGAGCCAAAATATTACTGAACTTGAAAAGGTTAAAAGAGGTCAAAAGAGGACAAGAGAAGAACCCAAATACCGCCAGTCGTGCACAGCTCTGGGAGATGAACCAAACAGGATCTTATGTAGAGAAAGAGTGGTGAGTACATGAAAACAGTCTCCTAAAAGGCTGAGTGGGATCAAGGCACAACTGCTATGCCTTCATACTGCATACCATCCAATTTTCACGTAGACATTTGGACTACAGACCACAGATTTTTTATTATTCTCCAATAATTTTTTTCCTAGCAGTGTTATTTAGTTCTGATCAAAAAAGGCTAAAGTGCAGACTTTATATCAAAAAAGATAGCAGACAAAGAGTTTGAAGTCTACCAGTAAGATTAGGGATTGCCAGAAAAAAAAAAATAGGGCTATTTAGAAAAAAACCCATAAATACCCCCTAACCCCCCACATAATAATCTTAACTACCTATTATTAAGACTGACCTTATCTTCCTTTCTTCTTTTTCTCCCTGAATCAGCAGCTTCTCAGCTGCTGATTAAATACTAATATTAGTTAAAATTTAGCTACTTCTAAATACTAATGAATATTAATAGTAAATACTAATATTCTTCCTCTGTCTAAGGTTTTCTCTGATGGATTTGCACTACTACAAACAAATAAAACTTTTTGAAGAAGGAGAAGCTGAATAGAATGCAAGACGAACCAGTGGACAAACCCAGAGAGTAGTCAAACGGTCTGGCCCTTTAAAGTTATAGCATTACATTGTTTAAAATTTAAACTTGGTACCAAACATTGTAATGGAGAGGTTCACTCTCAAAACAAACCAATTCTCATTTTACATAACAGGTAACAGGGACACAGGATTTCACCCTAACTTCTCCATCAGATCTGAGTCTTAAGGTAGCCAAAATCTTTTCCCCAATAGTTATGTGTGGTTGACCTTTGCTGGATGCCAGGTGCTTACCAAGCTGACCTATCACTTCCCCTTCTCAGCTGGGCAGGGGAGGGAAAATCAGATGGAAAATGACTTGTAGGTTGAAATAAGGCAGTTTGCTAAAACAGAAGTGAAAACTGTCTAATTACAAGCAAAGGGGGAAAAAATTATTCCTTACTTTCCATCAGCGAGTGATGTCTGGCCACCTCCTGGGGAGCAGGGCTCCAGCACATATAGAGGTTTCTCCAGAAGGCAAACATTGTAAATAAAAAGCATCCCCCTTTCTCTTCCTTCCCTTAGTTTTATATCTGAGAGACATCACAAGGTATGGAGTTCCCTTTGGTCAGTTTGGGTCAGCTGGCCGAGCTGTGTCCCCTGCCAGGACCACCCCAGCCTGCTGATGGGGCACAATGTAGAGACACGGCTGATGCTGTGCCAGTGCTGCTCAGCAGCAGCCAAAACACTGCTGTGTTATCAACACCTTTCCAGATACCAATGCAAAGCACTGTGAGGGCTGCTGTGGGAAAATTAACTCCAGCTCAGCCAGAACTAGTATACTACGAAAAATATTTTCATCTAAATAACTCAAGGGTTGGCAAAATCCAGACTCCAAAGCCAAGACTCTCCAGGCTGCTCAATGTGGGGCTCACCCCACCATGACTCAGTGTTGTTAACCAAGCTGTACACAGGAAGGCAGCAGTTTCCTAAGGACACCATCCCCAGTTAAAATTTTTATCTCATCTCTTATGAAGCTATACAGTTTCTAGATGAATTAGCTCCTTATGACTTTTAAAGGCATACTTTGCCTACTAGATTCTGTCTTTTCCATTTGCTTTCCTATATCTTTTACTAAAATCACACTGCGATTCTGTTATTTCTTGTTCAAAAAGCTACAAAATTAAGCTTGGCCTGAAACTGCAAGTATTATTTGTATATTCTGCTTCCTGTTCAAACAGCCAACAGTTCAACATAACAATTTCTCTAATCAAGCACAATATACTGCATGCATATAGCTGGAGAAAGTGGGTTTCACAGTTGTTTCAGTAAGAAAAAATACAAACAGAATATATATATTTAAAACTCCTTTAGCTCAGTGGTGCTTTGTAAGTCCTATATTTTTCAAAACCAATGGAACTGTTCTCATGCTCACCTGTTTTCCCGGTGAAAACAGCAAATGAACACAGAAAACTATCTGCAGTGTTTTCGGTTAAAGCAGAGCAACATTGTACAGCAATGGGATATCCTAAAAAGCAAATAGGAGAGAAACAGAAAACAGTAAACACTATAATATTTAAATTGCATAAATGTAGAGCGTTGTACTGAAGAAAATTGGAGTGAAAGTTACTTCACAATATTTGAAGACATCAGCAGCACAAACTGAAACTCCTATGGTGTAATGTTTTAACAGACATATAAGACATATATATAAATATTCACAAGACAATCCAGCAGCCATCAATGTAGATGGTTAGAGCAGTCAGACAGATTCCTACATGGTTAACAGGCAAAAGCAATTGCAAAACAGATATATGACACTGAAGGTGGATCACTATTTGGGGTTTTCTTTTTTTCAAATCGGTTTTGCCTTTAAAAAGTTTTGTAATCCAACACTGAGAGAAGCCTATTTAAACTTAGTTCCCAATCTGTAGTTTTGTTCAGTCTTCCTGACAACTTTCTGTCAGAAGCCTGATTGGTTATTTGGTGAGGTGCATAATTCATGATGCCAAGCCTTGAGACCCATGGGCGTCGGAGCTGAAGGCAGAGTCTGTAGCAAAGGAGTGTGAGCACTAGCACAGTGTCCTGCCAGCTCACTGTGCTAACAGACTTCTCTGGTGCTGCTTAGAGCAGAGAGACAGCTCCAAACTGGGAGCTTTGACTCCTGAGACCTTTTGCATCAAGCTGTGGGGGCACAAGCAGCTGCCACAGAAAAGCAAAGCTTTCCTGACTGAGGCTGCTTCCCCCTAGTTTAGGATTTTGTATCAGGTAGTTCCAAGTATCTGGTTTTCTTTCAGCCACTGCTGTGGGCTTCATTTCCACCCACACTCTGTTCCAGAGCAGCAGGAATTCTACTGGATGTGTGTTTGGCATCTGTGTGGAGCTTTATAGCAGTGGCTAGAAAGGCTTAAAGCTGTCAGCTTCATCTGCACTGGAGCCCTCACCGACATCTGGCCGGGATGAGCAGCAGTGAAACAGAGCTGGTGGCAGAAGGCGTGGGGTGGATGCAGGATGCGGGAGGCAGGAGGGAGCAGGCCTACAGACACCGACTGCTGGGCCTCAGCACGACCACCCCTGACACCACGGCGTCCTCAGAGCGCCCTGGCACTGCGGGCTGGCCTTTGGTTCCTCTCAGAAAAACCACTCAGGCACCAGGGAAGGGAAGGGGAAGGGGAGGAGGGATGGGAGGGTGCCTGTCGCAGCAGGGCTCTGGGTCCCCAAGCTGTCTGCAAGCTGAAAGGCGGGGCATGTGCCTGCCATTGGTGTCGGCCAGTTTTCATGTTGGAGGGCTCTTTTGGACTTAGCTGTATTTCATTCTTTGCTGATATAGTTGAATCTAGCACTGAGCTTACTGTTTTGTGGTTTTTAAGGCATACAGTCTGGGAATTTTGTTCACACCCAGGTCTTGCCTGCAACAGTAGCAAAGCATCATTCAGGGCAGCTGCAGTGCAGTGACAGGGGCTCTCAGGTGTCCTGCAATTAGCAGCAGCATTACAAAAGGCAGGTTTGATGTTTCTTAATACACAAATCACTGATTTAGAACAATTACTATTGTCTCCTTTGAGGACATGGTACTGCAAGCAAGCTGCCTAACTACTGTAGCCACAGAGAGCTGCACGGTGACTTGGGCTTCAATTGGAAATATACCTCTGTGCTGAGGGTGGTTGAGGTAGGAACTCCTTCAGGCTAAAGATTTCGTGGCTTCAGTAATTTATTTCAGCCCTTTCTGTTCTCAGGCTAGAATCAATTCCATAGCTGTTTAAGGACACACTTGCTAATGTAGCAGTATGTCATACTCCATGTTCCAGAGTCTGAGGCTCATTTACAGATTTGCAAACAGTGGAGAATACAGTCTTTATGACTTTCTAAATGTACTGAAGTTCAGTAAAATAAAAACATAATTTTAAAATATCTTTTCAATGTTATTTCAGGTGCAGAAAACCTTTTATTATTTTTTCTTTTTTTTTTCTTTTTTTGTGATGGGGAGAAACATTTATTGCATAGAAGCTATGTACTCAGGTTTGTAATTACACTTTATTTTTATAATTTTATTCTAAAATTAAACAGTTATAGGGTTTTTTCCCCTCAATTTTTCTTTTCTCCATGTATGCATTCAAATTTTCCTTAGAGATTGTTACTTTACTTTGTCTTCCCTCATCATGTTTTTCTCTACTGGTTTATTCTAAAGAAAACAAACCTTCTAATGATACTTGAACTTTTGAATTTCTTGAGTTTTGAGCACTTTTAATAACAAGGAACAAACTTTTGATTTGTGCAACAGGGATAGGTGAAACCATTAGAAAATAGAAATATGAACAAATATTTGAACAAGCGTAAGGTGATTTTTTCCCCATGGGCATTTGTGTCTATATCCTGAATATAAAATATTTTTTAAAATCTAAGCTTAGTATTTCTAGGTCGAAAACAACTGTCTCCAACTGGAAAACAACTGTCTCCAACTTTGCAAATATGCAGGAGTAAGTAATTATATAACAGTTGCTTCAAAATTTACAAGTGAAATATTTTTGTAGTTTTTATTCATAGTAAGTTTTTAGAATATTTTCCTGACATAAGGATATGGCAGGTTTTGAAGAAGTCAGGATCTCTGAGTTTGCTGATCATGGAATTTCATACAAATGTGGCTGTTCTCTGAATGACTTTACTAATTGCTACCGCAAGTAAATATTTGCCTTGTTTAATAGCATTTCATGACCTGTACATACAGTTTGAGATAAATGTCAGAATTAGGTTTTTTGTTGGAACAACAGAAAGATGCACACAGCAGTACAGTTCCCACTATGCTAATCACTTGGAAAATTTACATCATATCTCTGTTCCCACATTAAGGTTGGCTCTCCGAGGAAAGAAAACAAGATCTAAATTTATTTTTCTGTATATGTCCTATCTTTATCAGCTTTATTCATAGCACCTTTTAACAGGCCAGAGAACTTTCACAGACTCATAGAACTGTAAATGGAAACTGGTGGAAAAGACCTCTAGTGGAAGTGAGTCTAACCATTTGGCTCAGCACTTCCATGCTCACCACTAAAACAGATCCCCAAATGTCATATCCACACACTTGTTTAACACTTTCAGGCAATATTTCCTAACATATCACACTCTGGTTCATATATTTCTTCATATAAGAGCAAGTCAGTACAATGTAGGTAATCCTCTGGGCAATTTATTCTTGGAGCACATATTTATGTGATATGCTTAAGCTTTCTTCTATCACTAATTGTCTTTTTTTCCAGCTTACTTACTACTTTCTTCAATAAGCTTGCACTATTTACAGTTTGGTTATTCTCTAGATGAATAATATAATTGTGCAGACTATAAGGCTGTCAATATTTTCTCCTGTGGGGCTTTTCAAGTCAAAATTCTGCTACATCTCTCTTGATGCATGACATGATTTAACCCCAGCCTGAAGCCAATCCCCACACAGCCACTCACTCACTCCCCCACCAGTAGGACTGGGAGAGAATTGGGAGGGTAAAAGTCAGAAAATTCACAGGATGAGATGAAGGCAGTTAACAGGGAGAGTGAAAGCTGTGCACACAAGCAAAGCAAAACAAGAAATTAATTCACTGCTTCCCATGGGCAGGCAGGTGTTCAACCATCTCCAGGAGACCGAGGCCCCATCACACATAATGATGACTTGGGAAAATAAATGCCATCACTCCAAATATCCTTCCATTTCTCCTTCTTCCCCCACTTTATGCACTGAGCAGGATGTCAAGTGGTCTGGAATATCCCTTTGGTCATTTTGGGCCACCTGTCCCTGATATGTCTCCTCCCAGCCTCCCATGCACTTCCAGTCTCCTCCCCTGTGTGGCAGCATGAAAAGCAGAAAAGGCTGTGTGTAAGCCCTGCTCAGCAATAACAAAAACATCTCTATGTAATCAACCTGTGTTCAGCACAAATCTAAAACCATAGCCCCATACCAGCCCCTGTGAAGAGAATTGACCCTATCCCAGACAAAACTAGCGCACTGCAGCTGAAGAGAAATACAGCCACCCAAAATATCCATCAGCCAGTTGTATTTCTTAGAGCAGATATAAGCATCAAGCTATTTTCCTTTTAACTCCTCTGGCTGATCCACCATTAGTAGTGAGTCATGCCTACTCTCAGACATTCAGGCATATGAACTCACAACGATCTTGATAAGACTGCCAAAAAAAAGGAGTAGATAAGTGATTGGTGTCAGTACAGTTTTTGTTGAGAGCTAATTACAGTATAAAATTTTATTATACCATCAGGGGTGAAAATTCTACTGTCAGCTAAAATGAAAAAAATTATGCTTTTATAGCGGTAGATTTGAAATTTTTAAATATCTGATATGATGTAAAAATCTTTATAACTCAAACTTCTCACTGTCTCACATGCCTATATTGCTGAAAACTAGCTCAAAAGCTGTGCTCGCATGCAGTTGGGAAAAGTTATAAATCACCCCTTTTTGTTAAGCTAAGTGAGAGATAGTTTGGCCTCATGGAGAATGGTCAGAAGTAATTTTCAGTGAATATCTTGTAACAAAATCGTAAAACAGCTACAGGTAGTTCCCTCCTTCTGCTTGCATATTGTTACTCAAGGGCAGAGGCATACACAATAATTTATTGCTCTCTTCTTCTTTTCAATTTTTCATTGTTGTTATGATTCCTTGAAGATGAACATCTTTAAATCAAGAAGGTACCAAACAAAAAGGCCATGAAGCAGGGCTCTGTAGCAACTACCAGGAAGAGAAGTGATATTTTGAGTAGAGGTAGGAAGCAGAAGGAAATGTTTATATGCTTCACAGGCTTGTATTTCATGATGTGCTTTACATGGAAGTAGCTGGTTGATTAAAAAAAGTAATGAGTATAGGATTGGGGAAGATGATGTTTTAGAAAAAAACATGAGCAAAAATGTGTTCATGTAGGTTCAATGGGGAAGTAAGCAGTTTTTCTATTTTTAAATGTTTGTTTGGGGCTTTTTTGATGGCTCACAGCAGCTTTCTGGGTACTGTTGATATGGAGAAGGGACTTCAAAGCAGAATACTTAATACCAATAATATTTTTGTTTTACTCCTAAATTACAGATATATTTTCCTATTTCTACATTCTATGTATATTTTCATACCTACTATGAGTGAGAGTAGTGGTAGAAGACCATAAAAAATCCTACTGTCATTCACTCAAGTAGTACTGAAAAATGAGAAATCTCTTATTTTTTCTGAGCCTTCATAGAGCACGGTCATTTTAACCTGTGAAAAATGGATACACATTTTTTTTTGGCAGTGCTTTCTGTCCACTTTTCTTAGGAACAAAGAGTTATGTAGGACACAGACATTCAGACAGAAACAGATCTCAATTGTTATACATTTTCCAAAACTGGGAGATTAAAATAAACTTAATTTTGCTTTAACACCATGTGTGGCTTTCTCTTTAGGGTGGTGGTTTAGTTTCTATTTGTTTTGCTATTCTATTGTTTTGCTATTTTACACTTTGATAAAGTTTTACTTCAGCTGACTTTTTTATTTTCTTTCGTACTTTGTGTACTTTGTGCATGTCATTGCTTAGTAACTCACAGTAGCTGTACTCCTTAAAAGGAACAGATTCAGGGAAACCTTCTTACTGGCCCAAACTAGTTTGACAGGTTCAATGACCCCAAATACTGGTGCAGTGAAAAAATATCCCAGGTTCAACCACCTTCCAAGTGCACGCTATTTAACATATTCTTACCCTTCAACAGAAATACTTGGGTTAAAGGATATGAATTAAATTCTAGCACTTAGAATGTGAATAATGAATTGTATAAAAATCACAAGGCAGTCTAATTCTCAAAGGCAAAACTTGTCCTTGTAGTAGGAATACTTTGAAAACAACCAGCAGCAGCTTAAGCTTCTTTCTACCAGAGGTCTGAGACCTATCATGGCCAGATTTTGCTCATCTAATTCATGGTAGGTTAATCTCATCTGGCAATGTGAAGTTATCTACTATCCTAATGCTCCAAACAAACAAGAAATTATGAGAGCAAAATAAAACTGCTGGTGTACCTTATCTCTCCTGAGAGAAGTAAAAAATACATTATGGATGACCAAATGAGGAAGCATTTTTCATATAATCATTCTTGTGAGAGGATAAGTCCAGGACCTCTCAGAAATCCTAAATGTTTGGTCACATAGGATAATTTTCCCAAGTAAATCCACATGTGCATGCTGATGTTAGTATTTACTAATGTTTTGTTTTGTAAAATTTATGGTGTTGGGGAATAAAGCAGTTTATTGCACAATAATTATAAGTCTGCAATCCTGAGGTATAAGGAAAGAGTTCCATCATTTTATGGTTAAAACCACTAATTAAGATTAATGTTGCATAAATGGTTCTGTATCTGCAGAGTTTAAACCCACCATCTCCTGTTAGAGTGATGCCCTAGCAGCAGTCTTCTATGAGATTTAAGTATTTTATAATGTTTGTAAAAATATATTAGTAATGGCAGGTTCAGAGGAGCTTAGAAACATATTGGATTAAATATTGTCTGGGGAATAATACATGTTTTTTCCGCTGGCAAATATAATGAAGTTTTACGTTTTTATATTTCTTTTCAGTAGTCTAAACTTCACCAAAAATAATTGCATTAGCTCCCACAAAAGTCTGTTTGGCTGGACTGGTTTTACTCCGTAAACTCCACTGACTGTACAAAAAAAGCAGGAAAGCAATTCCACAGGATCGCATCACAAACATGACAGAGCTGGAACAGGAAGCTTGAGTATAATCACTGTTATTCTGTTTATCATAAAGCACTCAGTAAACATTCAAGCAAATATTTTTGAAAATTTATCAGGGTGTTTACTTATGCTCATTGTTGGCAGTGTTTAGTTAAACTACATCTCATTGTAGCACAACAGCACCATGGTTCCACTCTTCTGGGGTTTCTCTTGGAGTTCTTGATTTATTAAAATTTTACATTAAATGAAAAAATATTTTTGGCTGCAGGCTATCTGGGCCAGTTTTAATTTCTACTCAATATTTTTCACAATTATCCTTAGTGAGAAATGGATTAGAAAGTATTCAATCATACTTACTTGACAGCACCTTGCTGTATTCCCTTCAGACATATACCAGACATAGGCATATGGAATGCCTGCTTCCTAATTTCTTCATATTTATATTTTACCATTTAGGTAAAACCAAGAAGGACCTATAGCATTGCTAATATTATTCCAATGTACTTAAAATATCTGTCTTTTTGGTGCTACCTCGTCCTTTGGTATTTAAACTTCCCTTTAACTGTGGTACTCCCTACCCTTGAATTCTGATTATTTATGACTAGATTTTTTTTTCTGTGTTGTACTGCCTTTCACTTCCCTTTGCTACTGAGTAAAAATGATACAGCAGTATCTGTCTTATTACTGAATCTTCATTATTAATCTAGTAACTGTCTTAAAAGTTGTGGTTTTTCTTTGCAAAACTCTGTGCTTTTTTATTCTATACATCACTTAAAATTTTCCCAAGCTATTGTAAACTGACTTCTTCAAAGTATCAGGTACATAAATTACTTCCAGGAACTCTCCTTTCTCTCCAGTAATAAATACCAGGTATTGGCATTATTCAGTCTGAAGAGGAGGCTCAGGGGAGACCTTGTGGCTCTCTACAACTGCCTGCCAGAAGGCTGTGGTGCAGTAGGGTCAGTCTCCCACGTAATAAGCAACAGGACTAGAGGAAATGCTCTCAAGTTGTGCCGTGGGAGATTTAGACTGAGTATTAGGAAAGCTTCTTCACTGTGAGGGTTGTCAGGCACTGGAACAGTCTGCCCCATAAAGTGGCTGAGTCACCATCCCTGGAGAAATTTAAAAGCTGAGTAGATCTGGCAGTTAGGGAGACATGGGCTAGTGGTCAACATGGCAGCTGCACTCACTGGTTGGACTTGGTGATCTAAAGGGTTTTCCCAACCTAAATGATCCTGATTCTAAATTGTATGAACTTTCTGAAGAGATACATACATAAATACACACACACACAAGCATGCATACATACGTACACAGGTACATGGATAGGTGGTTGATACTGTCTACTGTGTGCAAGTATGAATAAGTGACCCCAGCTTATTGCAAGGACAGGGACAATTCCCATCCAGGGAAATAAAGGACGGATGAGAGGATGCCAATAGTGAGAGGATGACCCCAGAACCTGCAGCAGCTCTGCCAAGCCCTGCTATCACCTTGTGTCACAGGGCAGTACCTGCAGCCAGACGGACGCCGCGGATGTTTCAGTGGAGACAGCAGCGCATGGATGGCGGCAGCTCCCCAGAGGCGGGAGTCGCTTTGCCGAGCAGCGGGGTGTGTGTGCCTGCGGGGGACACGAGCTGCGTGTGAATTGTTGGTGATGCTGCGGGACCCCCGGCAGGGAAGTGCGGAGGCAGCTCGGGGCTGTGGTGGTCCCGCCTGGCCCAGCCGGGGATGGGGGCTGCTGGTGCTGTGCGAGGGGCGAGAGGCAGGTGCCGTGCGGGCGGCAGCGGAGTAGCGCGGGCTGAGAGGGCGGTCGGGGTGCAGAGCCCGGCTCCGGTGCCAGCGTCCCCGGGACCCCCTCCCACAGCCGCCGGTGTCTCCGGCCAGCCGCGCTCCCCGCGGGCGGCACCGCACGGGCAGCTCTGGCTTTTCTCCTAAAACTGGCACCAGCCCCAGCCAGGAAGCTTCTGGCCCACTTTCTCTTGGCTCCCGTTCCCCTGGGGAGAGGGCAAGGAGGCAGAGTCAGGAGAGGCCCGTGGCTCTCACAAGGTACTTCTGGTCTCTTGACCACAGCATGCATAATTTCCCCATTATCATTGTAGTTTGTGAAACCGAGTCCTCTTCAGCCAGCAGCAAAACCATAGCTATATTTTGATGTAAAATATCAAGAAAGTCAGGCTCTTGTAGAAAACACTTTTAAAATAAACTTGTTTAATTTAACACAAAAAAAAATCAAACAAAATACAACTTGTAGTTTTCATTAACAACTATGAAATTACAATGGTTTTACAATAACTTCTTGAAAATTCTTTACATAGGTAAGCATTATCTGTAAGACTGTGGCACTCTCAGTCATCACAAAATGCCTGGATATGCTTGCTATGCCAATAGAAATGTGCACATACAAATAGAAAAATGTACTTAAAAGCATTTGTACTTGTCTGTGATGAAAGAAGTAAAATTGTGCGGCCTGCCATTGGCTTAGTGTTGCATTCTTTATGTCATTTATATATGCCATTTTCCAAATGTCACAGCTCCCGAATTTACTGCTAGGTAGTATATGCACAGATATATTCTCAACTTGTGTTTTATTTAATGACAGCCTTGAAGTCTTGGCAAATCACCTCAGACTTTACAATTTTTATTTTCAAAGGAACTTTTATTAAGTGGTATGACATATGCCACACTGCTATTTTCCCAGTGTATTTTTGGTTAAAGTGTAATAGTTTTCTGCCATAAGAAAGTCCCCTCCTGTACCAGTAACTTTGGTCTGTGGAATTCTTCACATTCCAGTGTCTTGCCTGTTCTCACCATAGATCTTAGTAGATGGTTGATGGCCACCTGTCATTACGTATTACTTCTCCTGCCACTTGAGAAAGGCATCTTCTTAGGGAACAGCACCCACATATTTCATACCACATATCAAATCCTGCCTGACATTGCAGGCTTGATGTAGTTACAGGCTCAACATCAACAGCCAGTGGTCATATTTGCAAACCTGGGCACTCAGAGGCTCAAACAACATGGCTGAAAACTGTTGTCAGGAATGTGTGTTTGTGATAAGCCTTCCCAGCTCCTTTGGGAGGTTTTGTTTGTTAGGGTTGGTTTTTGTGGTTGGGTGTGGTGGTTTTGCTTTTTTTGTTGTTGCTGTTTAGTTGGTTTTTTATGTATAAAAATGATAGGGAGAAGGAAGAAAATGGGTATCTCTGTTGTAGAGAAATTTTGTTCCACAAAAGCAGCAGCATATCTACTCTTCCTTTGAACACAGGAACATCTGACACCATGACTTTCTGCTATGACTTCCATTCTTTAGGGCCCTGGGTTCACAAGTGACCCAGCAGGCCAAGGTGATCGCTGTGCACTGAATAGCAATTTCCATGTACCCATAAGCATTTTAAATAATGCTTGTCAGCCTAAATGAGGGAAATACACACTTTCTTTTAATGCTACACCCTCTATGACTTACAGACCGTCAATTACCAAGTTAATGTTTGGAAATATCAGATAATCAGCTGTAAAAGAAGCCTCTTCTGAGAAGCAGATTTCTTTTCCATATATATATATGAGTGGAATAGAAGTTTTAATCAAAAGACCTCCAGGCAGACAAGGGAAACTATTTTCTCCTAAACTGAGTTGGTCACAGAATTATTAAAAGCAAAGACTAAGTCAGTATGAATAGAGTGCAGAAAATGAATCTGCAGCAGCTAAATTTGTCTGCCCTTTCATTAATTTCCTGTGGTTAGGACCTGTCTTTTTGCCTGCTGTGCAACAGAAGGCTAAATAAAGGTCATACTTGTGGCTCTCCAAGACAGCAAATCAAATATTGAATGACCAAGAGTTCAGGAAAGGTGTTAAGCTGTTTTTGTAGCCTAGGGTAAGACAACAATTGTCCCTATTTCCATTAAAAAAACTGAAGAGTTGTTAATTAAGAACTCTTCAGTTAGAATTAAAATGATTGTTCTAGGATACTGAAGCCATAATATTTTCTACTGAGAGGACAAACAAAATAATTAAGTTATGTGTATTTTGCAGATCAACTGGCAAAATAATTTCATCTACATGACTGGGGACATAAGGTTTGCCTTCCATGCCTCGCAGTGTTTCACTATCCCCCTCTGCTGCAATTCGGAAGTATCTGTTTAAACATCCCGAAATGTATGTATTGTGAGTGTGAGTGTGTATTTCTAACTCCAGAACATCAGAGTAAGGGAGAAAGAGCTTTTAACCTACTTTGCTTTGAACTTCAAAATGTTTAAAGATGTCTCCTAGAGAGATGCTAATAAAGTATCTCAAATGCTTTTCTATTAAGCTTGAACAAGTGAACAGTCAACTAAACAACTCACAAATTATTTCTCAGTTTACATAAACTTTTCTCTGCTTAGGAAATTTGTCGTGCTCATTTACATTGTACACTATCATCTAGATTAAGCCCTGTATTTACCTTCTAGCTATGTAATGCTTTGCCCTTCTGGTTTTTAATTGAGGACTATGTTTTGCTATCTAGAGTGGAATTGCTTTTGTTTCATATTAGCAGAAATAAAATCAGCATGTATAAGTGTGAATATGTATCAAAAGAGAATTATTTAATCCATAACCACAGAAATCTTTCACTTGTAGCACCAGTTCTATAACTTCTTACAAGGTATTCCAACAATTTCTAGACCATTAAATAATACTGAAAATCAGTTAAGCTGTTTTTACATGTATGAGTCATAATATTATTTGAACTCTTCCAACATCTTGTAAAGAATCTGAATAATATGATTATGTATATAAGGACAACTGATTTCTTTTTACTACCACCACAGCTTGTTGCAATTCAAGAGGAATAGCTCCATCAGCTAAATTATAGTAATGTAATTTATTTGTACATTAAAAGATTATTATGCAAGGGAAGTATCAAATTTGACTACATTTATATCTAGCTTTTTGCCTCTCAATTACACTCAGGTTGGTTAACTTCAGCAAAGTGAGATGAAACAGTGAAGTTCTAAAGCACTTGAATAAAAAACTTTGATAATAATAGTAAATCAGTTAATTTCTTGAGCTAAAATAAATCAGGTCTTATCAGCAACTGTGAGTGTTCTTCTAAAAACATGAGAAAAGTAGTCACCAAGATACTAATAAAAACATTACTTGGCTTTTCCAAAAGCATTTGAAATAAACCAAGTATTCTGCAGCATGTGACAACAGATTAATTAACCTCTAGTATACAATAATCACACTTGTGTGCACAAGTAATTGACAATTGTTAAGAGACTCCAGATACTTCATTGTGAGATAAATGGAATTTTATTTTTAGGGAGAGAGTGATTCCTCTTCATAATAAATGTATAAAAGTGCAATATCTTAAATATTTACTGCATGCATGCAAGTATCTTTTTTGTTGTTGTTGCTAGCATCATATAAAGTAATCTTATGCAATAGTCTCTGCAAGAATACATTTGAACTTATTGTCGAATTAATGCATCTCTTCAGTTGAGTGCCAGCCTGATTATTGCATTAACCGCCTCATACAGGACTGCAGGAAAAAAGGCAAATTTTCAGCAACATCTTAGCAAACAGCTCTCTACTGACAATGCAAAATGACATACTAAAATGGCAACATTTGGGCCATGTTTGCCTACTACATTGTTCAAATGATTGTACTCCAACTATGGTTTTACAGTTTTCTGAAATGCATGTCCAAAAGGCTAATTGTATCTTCCTCTGATTACAGGAACCTTCTGAAGCTGTTCTTATTCACAATTTGTCTTTAATGCAGCCAGTATGATCAACTCTGCAATGACTTCCAGAATTGAATCTGGTATGTCAAGAAACCTTCTCTTTGTGGCAAACAAGATAAAGGGAAGATATCAAAAAATAATCAAGACAAAATGGTGGGAGGAAGAAGATTAAGCAGAAAGTGTGTTCCTCTTCAGCTGTACTACACATCAGCAGTTGTTGAATTTTACCAGACCAATTTACATTTAATTCACAAGGATCAGAAAGTATTCCAGAGTGCACATACATAAAGCAATACTGTATTTTCTTTAGATGGCAATTAATGAGAGTGGAAGAGGAAGCAATTAATGAGTGTGATATTAAATAAATGTGAATGGAGAAAGAAGTGCCTTGGACAAAACACAGTAAACCTTGAATATCGTGCCCAGCAACACAGCATTTTAAATAAGATAGAAAACATCATCTTTTTAGAGCTTACTGAAAAAAAACAAGTTTTGGTTTGTTTGGGGTTTTTTTGTTTTGTTTTGCTATGTGTTGAGGTTTTTTTGGTGCTATGAATAAAAGTCCAATTTTTGTATTTTTCTATCCTTAACACTAAGTTTGATTTCTTGGCATCAGTCATCAGTCTGACTACAGTTTCATTTAGTCTATGTACACAGAAACTTGTGATTCCTAAAGGGGAACAAGAGTTTTCCTTGTTTTGCAGTTTCCTTTTTTTTTTTTTAGAATAAGTATGCAATCAAGGCCTTTAAAAATGAAAAGTGCAACACTTCCAAGCCAGAATAGCTAATAGTGCATAAAATAAAGGGTTTAGAAACTACAGTACTAGGATGAGGTTTTCAGGGAGGAATGTGTTACTCCCTTTTTTCCTCATTTCTAAGCCTTTGGGCCACACAATTCTACCCCTTCCACTTGGTCAGCTTAGCACTTCTTGGAACCACTGGTCAGCCAAACTGGCTGAAAGCCCTGAAAATTAGACTAATAAAGCAGCCAAGCAAGAAGAGCAAAAATAAATTGGTTGTTTTTCCACCCAGTTCATTGACAAAGCAGCAGGGCTGACATAAGGGAGAGAAAGCTCTGAGCGGAAGAAAACCAGGATCAGAGGTCTTGGAGGGTAGCTCCTTTTAACAGTAATGAGCTGTGAGAGGGGTCTGGTGCCTTCGTATCAGATACTGATATCAGATGTGCTCCTGAGGAACTGAGAATTGTGCATTTTGTGGCATTTTTAAAATATTCTGGAACTCCTATATGTTTGGGACAGTATCCTACAAAGTGCTTGGTAATTGGGTGAGATGATCATAGCATCTGATGTAAGATTTTAATCACAAGTCTGCACAACTTATCACACAGATACAGCTTCTACATCTATTTCACATATCTAAAGGTCACAATGACACTGTAGTTTGTTGGTATTATCTTCACTGAGACACAGACATAAAATTAATCCTTTCCTAGTGACTGATCCTTCTCCCATACATTCTGCAACTGGAAAGAAAAATGAGGAACCATTCACTCTTATCTTTGCTTAGGCAAACAGTTTGCACTCTGTTTGAGGTAAGGATTCTTACCCCAACTGCTTTGTTCACTTAATAGAGAACCAACTAATTTTTGCAACTTGCCTGAAATACTATTTCTTCAGTAATGACGATCTCAGATCCACTGATTGTTGACCAGGTATGAGTCAAACTCCTGAAAAGTAGCACAGAGGTCTCTTTCTGTTACGGCTGTCATGACATAGGTGAACAAAAAGATCTAAGAAACACTAACTACTCTTGCAGTAGTACTGCAATCATCCAAAATGCCTTAAGAAAATTTCCTGTCTGCAAAGTATGAATTTTCTTTTCCTGAGACATAGGTTTTATTTCTTTTCTCCCATGCTTCTGAGTTTCCATTGTACAAAAGCCAAAAAAACTCCAAAACTTTTATAATACTGTCAAATTACCTTCTCTGCTGTAACAAACCCTAAATGTTTTGAACATCTGGCTGTAACAAAGATACTCTGGAAATTGTAATATTTAGACAATGATGATGGAACATGTATAATTAAAAAGTAATTTTGGAGTAATACATGTCTCCAGCATTTACCAAATAAGAATCATTTTGGGAGAACAATAAGTCCAAATATTCCAGAAAAACTAAATTTCAAGGAATGAAGATGCTATAGTATGAAGATATGGCAAAAAATACTGTATTTTTAACCATCAACATTTTTGAGGGGCAGAAACTGTACAATATTAGTTTTTTTAAAAAAAACTTTTTCCATCCCTCAAGCAACACACAATACATGCACTTATGTGACACTTTAAGAACAGCAAATATTATTTTAAATACTTAAGTTTAAAAATGCCTCTGACATCCCTTCCTTAAAAGAACAAAAATATTAATAACTGGTCAAATAAGGATTTCCTGCAGCATGGTAAATGAGGAAACCAGTTTAAACTGTATTTTGAGAGCAAAAAAACTTCAAATAATTTACATAAAACTTAATGTATCTTTTGACACTGTTTTCAAAATCTCTCTTCCTTTCTTACCTGCAGTATGACTACTGTGAAAAAGCTCAAGATAAACCTAGAGTAAAATTCTTTTATCATCCTAATTGTGACCCCAATGTATTGACTAGATAGAAAAAATTCTTGTATGACTGACAGAACTCAAAATGCTACAGATAACCAGAAGGCAAAACAGAGGAAATATCAGTAGCTCCACTTCTCAAACTAAAGCTATTGTTTTGCAAGACTTCTACTAAACTAACAAGCTGGTAAGGCTTTAGTTGTTTAATGTCTATTAAATTCTAGAACTTATGGTTTATGTCAAAAGAGGGACCGCATTTGTAAAAGTGTCAATTTCTAAAATACCATGGTTAATTAAATACCAGGACATTTAAGTTTTCTAAATTACTTATGTCAGTCTCTCCAAAACATAGCTACTTTACTAATCTCTTAACTAGAGGTAGGTCATGTGTAGGCCTTGTTAATATGCTGTGAACACTTCATTAGTTCACTAATGTAATAGTCTGCAGGATAACTATGCACAGATCTCCAAGAATAGCAGCACATGTAATAAATTAAATGTCTAAATTTTATTTTTTTTCATGTGGATTAACATGTACTTGTTTTCGCCTAATATTTCATTCTTTTGGGAAGAATGTTTAACAAGGAAAGGGTCATGAGGTTGAGTAATCTGAAAGTCTTCTGCACCTTACAACTCAAGGCTGGGAGTCTAGCAAAATCTATATGCAGCCCTTTTCCCCCATATAGAGTTTTTGCAAATCATGCAGTCAATTCTGACTGTTATCCAGCATTAAAAGTCTCTTCTCCATTTTCAAACTTTAAAAAGTGATTCACAATCATGTGGCAGTATGATTAAAAAGTACAGTCCATACACCTTGACAATCAAAAGAGACTGAATTATAAAAAGTAAACTGCCCTTATAGCTGCATTATCCTACATCTGTAAGGACAGCGACAGTTAATTTGTGAAAAAGGCAAGTTCCAGGTTTCTGTAAAACACATACTACAGCTTTCTTGTGCTAGTGAACATTAGAATACACAGGTTCCCAAGACATTTTCCTTCCCTCCTCCCCATTTATAACATTCAAAGAAAACATATCATTTTGGCAAAGTTAAAAGGGTTTCTGTCTTGATGTTTTTGCCTTCAGCTTCATGTTAGAGGCACAAACTTCTGGACTTAAGCACTATAAGGCATAGTAGTAACCACCAATTAAAACAACAGCAACACCACCACCACCACCACAATGGAATATACTACAAGTGGGAACAGCTGTGTTATTTAAAAAGAAAATGTTTTGTAAAGTGTCATACTGCAATGCTGTGTTAGGTGATTCATGTAAAGCTTGCCTCAGCATGCCGAATATTTTTTTTTCCCAGAACATGCTCAAATTATCTAAACATTGCCACAGGTTCAACTTACCTAAAAAATACCAGAAAATAGCCCAGTGGCACACACTCTTGAAAACTTCTGCAATCACAATATAACTATAAAGCATGAGTAAACTTTTGTTTCGTTTTTATACAAAAGGAACCACATTTCCTTCTCCCCCACCCAATATCCCGTAAGAAAAAAAAAACAAACAAATTTAAAAACCCCAAACGTTTGTTAGACACCACTGTCTAGGCTTTTTGTTTGGTTGTGTTTGTATTTTTTTTTCTTTTGTCTTTTTTTTTCTTTTCCCCTCTTTTTTTTTTTTTTGCCCCTTCCTTTTTTGGCCACAGTTCCATTTATAGCACTGAATTCAGTGTGGGCAATGTATTCCCAGGTTAAAAAAAGGGATATTATCAACACTGGAACTGTGAAAACAGAAGCTGCATGTTGCAGCATGTTGCATTTACAGCATGATCAGGACCAATTTTGTTAAGCTGTATGTAAGAAAGAATCACTGTTCTGATCCCCTATTCAGAATGTCAGTGTCACTTTTTATAATCTACATCTACCTGCTTTAGCTTCATTAAATAAAACACTTTAACTCCTTAAAATCATTAACAATAGTGACTTTTTGGTTGTTGTTTTTATACCTAAGGTTTCCACAGTTTCTGAAAGACTGATCTGATGTTTTGCATTTTATGATGGTATTTGTAGGGCAACAGCATATATGCATTAGTACTTATGGTACAATGGTTTGAAATATCTCTGAATTTACTTTTCCAATACAACTATCAGGAAAGTGAAAATAACCTAATGCGAATCAGTCAAATAAAACCCGAAATTTCTAGTTAAAGTTTATGTTCCAATATGAGATATAATAGCATAAGTTCTTGTAATCGATTGTTTTCTACGGCTGTATAAAGCCCTGACAAGATTTGAGCATTGTTTTGAATGTGAATCATCTCTGTCTTGGTGTCTCCAATTTACTTCTACTCAGGAATGTGCAAATGATTTTATACAGCACGATTCTAGTACCGCTCTGTACTATAGTATTTTGTTTTGCAAATAAAAACAACAACGAATCCCTAGTCAGAAATAAACTGACAAAATTTACATTCTTCTCTCTTAAAAAAGTAAATAAAATAACATTATTTAAAATGTGAATTAGCTGTAAGACATACAATACAATTACATAGATACATATCAATACAGCACATTCAATTTGCCAAAAATTAATGATTACAAAGCCAATATGGATGCTGCCATATATATATATATATATATATGTATGTACAATGATTATAGCATTCATAATTGCACTATACCTACAACCAGTTTTAAATTACAAGGTGATTTAAGAGGGAGCAAAAAATACTAACTGTTCTTATTATCGTTCTTTTGAATTTGGGAGGGTTAAGGATGAAAAATATCTCATTAGTATTTATTGTTAACTTTGGTAATCAACTAATAAACCATTCTTTTTTCCACCTCCCATCTGCTGCTATGTGGCAGCCATTTTTGTGTTAAGTGCACTCTAGTGCCAGCTGGCATCACAGATAATCAATCCAATTACATGTCTGAACTCTATACAGAATTTTCTTGCTAGCAATCACGCACCTGGTCAAAAATCTTCAACCTAAGCTGCGGAATAAAGGCTCATCAATATGTGCTGCACTTTTGTTTGTTAAAAATTGCACATTTAAATTTCAAGAATGATTTTGTCACTGCTTCATTTACATTTATAAATCTCTTCTAAAGAACATTGAGAAAGGCTATTTTGCATGAAAGCCTATCAAATGCCTATGAATCAATTAACAATCAACCTTATCAGAAAAGATTCCTGAATGTGATCTCTCATCAATAACTTCTTGTAATATAACTGAAGGTGCCTTGACATTATTACAGAAAACAATCTCATGTCATAACTTACAAAATGAGAGCTCTAAATTGTCTTTAAATTACTAGACTACATGCGGGTGCACAGTACACCTTATAGAATATTCACTTACATGTTGGTTTTGGCATTAAAAAATGGTACACTTTCTAAAAAAGGGAACACATGAGCTGAAACTGTGTGTGTTAATCATTTGGCAGTTGATTCAATCAGGTCAGTTCCCAACCCATCCATTTGGCATTTCAATCAGTATCTTATGTTTCAAGCGCATTGGTTTTATAAAAAGCCAGATTTGGCAACATGAATTTTGTACAATAAAAATAATTTTTTTACTGTGGAAAACAAACACTTAAAAAAGCTCTAACATAAGAGAAAACACCCCACACAACTGAGAAAAACAGCTACTGAGGAAAATGTAGTGTCTACGACTTTTCTATTTGGCATTTGTGAATAAAAGAAGAGAGAAAAAAATGGCACATGGCAATCAAAAAGAGGTTCTAACATATTCCATGTACATCCCAGATTGTGTCTTAATTACTTCATAACTGTCTTCTGTGCACCTTTCTTAACTGTAAAACTATGGTTACATTTATTATCCTTAGACAACTGTAATTATGTTTTGCAATCCAAATATTCTAGTCTCAGAAGTGAAGACAGAATGAAGACACCCATGTAAAGAATTTAAAAACCACAGTATCAATACTTTTTGATCCTTCAAAGTACATACTGTAAAATTTAAGTCATACTGATGACTTAAACAGTGATGATAATGTTTTCCTGACCGAATCATTCAACAGAAAATATTTCACCCAGGAATGCAACTGGGGGAAAAAAAAGGCCATTGTACCTTTTAAAAGATAAGGGGAGTAGGAAAGGAGGGGAAGGGAAAGGGTTAGGCAAAGAGGAAACCAGCTTGATTTTGCTTCAATAGCAAAAAATTGCTATCCTTTGTAAATGTACGACTGAGAATTTGAAACACATTGAGTCACATGGTTTTACCTAAAAAATGAGGAAATGTGCTGTGAATGTACTTCAGCATCTTTTGTTTTTCCTCCATATACTTTAAATAAAATCATAATATTAACTACAAACTCTGTGGACATTCACAGAGTCCAGGCCGGCAATAAATTAGTATTATGCAAATTGTTTTCACAGATTATAATACAGTCCCTCTTGTATATCTTCAATCATGGAAAGTTGGTTTTGGAGGATGCCCCAGGTACAGTTAGACCAGGTTGTACTCCTTCAGGTTTAACTGTAGGATTGTGTCCTTGACAGCAGCAAAGACGAAGCGGATGTTCTCTGTGTCTGTAGCACATGTGAAGTGAGAGTAGATAATTTTGTCACTGTCTGGATTCAGGTCTACGAACATCTTCAGGATGAACTCTCGTGCTGCCTGTGCATCCCGCTGTGGTCCTGTAAGAGAAATTCAGTTTTCTTAAAGTCAACTTTGTATTTCCACTTCTTTAAAAGAAAATAAGGAAGGCTTAGTCTGTGATCCCCACCTAAAAGAAGATGGGGAACCTTTTACTAATCAATATTATCATATACTGGCTGCATTCCTTGTGGTAGGAACTATTAAAAATAAAGATGGAAAGAAATTTTAGATGTTCACCAAGTCAGAGCTGGTCTTTCACTGCTGACTATCTTCTTTCTTTACCAAGATAAATCACCTGTTTTAGAACAGGTGATTTATAAATGCATAGAATGAAAATTTAAAAAAAATAGCTAAATAATTAAATCTTTTAAAAAGTTAGTAGAAATGGTGAATGTTCAGTCTAAACCTACTGTATGTAAATTATACTTCAGTTATTTTGGCACTGCAAGTTTACTAGTTCTATATGGATTTTAGTAGGAAGCATAGAGAAATCATATCCTGAACTGGGTCTGACATTGTCATCAATAGAACTTAATTTACTTTAAGTGATAATAAAATACACAGCTGCTCTCCAGCTGAAACTGTTGCCTGTAAACGGCTCATGTTCAAACCAATTTAAAGTATCTAGTATTTTAGTTGGTATCTAAATTATGTATGCTAATGATCCTATCATATCTAAATTAAAGTTGTAACTCTCAGAAGGACAGAGTCAATCTAACCAAACTACATTTTCAGCCTAAAAGATCTCAGAAGGTAAAGTAATTACTTCCAGCCTGCAACAGTGAGGATTCATTCATTTTCACAGCCAAAAGAGCAGTGCAGAAGCAAGAACTTAAGCCACATGCTGGTGAATCCTGTTCCATTATTCTAGTGTTGCCACCAAGTCATTGTTCCCTTGCTCTTGTGTTTCTGAAATGTGGGTTTCTACAGAACACAGATTTTCTGTGCTGTTTCCTCCTATTCTCTTTATTAGTTCTGTTGTTACACAGCAATACAAATACCAGCATCCAGCTGTTATTTGTAGCTCTGTCCTTCAGTAATCACAAAATCAATAGTTTGGTGCCCAGCACATGTCCACACATGTCACCAACTGGATAACAGACCTTATTTTAATACTTCAAGCTTAAAATTTGTAACACTTCCAATTTGTGCAACTAAAATTTAGGAAGGGAATGTATGAAAGAGAAAGCACATACTTTCTGGTGTGCTGCAAATCTATGTGGAGGAAGAGTAAGCTTTGGCAGTAAACGGTTGTATGCATGTGAACAGGTGTACAAATATGCACATACATACATAGATGACACATTTTCTGAGATTTAGGAATATAAACAGATAAGTTTTCTGAGGCAGGACAGAGGACACTGGACAGTTGGGCCATGTCCAACACTTCTACAGCTTCTTAAACACAACTGGCTCTAGCCTTTAGCTTGGACACCAGACTCTATTACAGACAAAGAACAGCAATATTAAGTCTCACAATAGCACATATATATGTGAGTATTTATGAAGAAAATTCTTGGACTTCCAAAGACAATGATTTCATCAAAATAAATCATGTAGTTTTCTAGACAGTTTCTAACAGAATTTTGTTAAACAGTTTCACAGTAGCTACACACACTGTTTTCTCAAGATCTATTGGCCTATTCAGAGATATACCCAAATTTGCGCACCTCTACTCTTACGTTATTTAAACTTTAAGCTGATTTCAAGCACAGAGAGGTATGTGTATGACCTCAGGAACTTAAAAAAATTGAGTGAGTTAATGTCACATTTAGATGGCAAAGTGGTTCTGGTCTAAGAAACCTAGAAAAGAACTATCATATGAGTTAGTAGCTTTCTTGCCCACTGCTCTCCCTAATCAGCAGTTTTCAATGACTGGCTCTATATGATACCATGAAGATCTATGTAACAAGTGCTACATCAGTATTTTTCTCTTATTTTCCTACCAACTACATCCTCTTTTTGTGTTTGCCCTCTCTCCCTCTCCCAGCCTGTGAGTCAGTTGTCAAGTACTAGCATACAAAGTGTGTCTTCATATGACACACTGCCCTAGGAGCATGGCTTGGCCTCCCTTTCAAAGCTCTTACTAATGCACTGTGCAGCAGAACTCCTTAATTTAATCTGTCCAATTTGCCACCCTGGCCAGCAGTTCTCATCTCTCATCTCTAGTTCTCATCTCTACTTTTTCCCTTCTGAAGATGAGAGAAGCAGTCCAGCTAAAAATACCTATTTCTGAAACCTTCCTCAGATCTCCCACTTTCCACATCCCAAATACACTGGGATAGAAGAGGGGACCACCTCTGCAAGCCACAGACTCCATCCTGCCATAAGCAGTAATCACATCAAATTGTAACTTTGTCTCTGGAGTTAGGTCCTGCAAGATCTACAGAATTAGGAAACAAAACATACTCAAAGACTTGCAGGTCTTCACTCCCACATCCTTGATAGTCCATAAAGGTTTTTTTTCCCCTCATCAATGACAAAGGAGAAGAGAAACAAAGTTTCTACAAACTGTTTGAATTCTTTTTTTTTTTTTTTCCCTGGAAAAGCATTTTACACAGGCTTTGTCAACATTTGAGAGGAGGTAACAGAGCAGACTGTAGGGTCTACTCACCTTTGGGATGTTGTCTAGGAAACCTCTTACACAAAGTAAATTCAAAAGAACAAGGATATTTCTATTCAACTGCCAGGTCTCTTCTGTATATTACTATGAAACTAAATTTACACTGACTCATAAATAATATTATCTGATCCTGCAGGCTTTTTCTGTTCTCTTCCTCTTTAACAGAAAACAAGAAGTACATTTTCCCCATTATTACTTTCCATATTTGAACATGAGAGTTTTAATCTTCTTCTCAGCTTCCCAATCAGCTATTCCTTCCTGGTGGGACAAAATCAATTCTCTCTTTAAAAAAAAAGGAACATTTAGTTCTTTAGACCTCTTATTATATGAGTTTGATTTTTCTCTGTTACCAAGGCCTCCTCCACTCAGTTACCTCAAAATACATAGCTTTTCCCCTCATAAGAACTTCCTGAAAGTACAGCTTTAATAGAAACACTTATACAGCCCACAATTTTTTTTATGGACAAACACATTAACTCCATATAATCAATGTAAAATTAAAGCACAATTTTAAAAGGTACAATAAAAGGATGGAAGGGGTGGTTGCTTGTTTCTCTGAATGTTACAGAGAGCTTATAACACTTCCCCTTCAGTATTCAATCTTATATAAAAGCAAACCTCAAAACTATAAAAAACTATATGTACAATTAAGGAATATGTTTCTATTTCTTTTTAACTCTTGTATTTCAGTTTAAACTCTCACCCTAACTTTGGAAAAATGACAAAAAGTGGTTCACTACTAATATGACAATATCATCTAAAAGTCAACAATTTCCCAATAGAGGTTCTGCCATCCTACCCACAAGTCATTACAGTACAAATCAAAATCTTAGCAGCCTAAAAATTCCATAAAATTTCAATCACTTTTTACAATTTTTTAGTATTTTTTAAAGGAATATACCAAAGTATCTCTCTGTCTAGTATTTGGTCAAGCTAGCACAATTTACCAGTACTACAGTGTAAACACAGCATGTCATTATACTTACCGTCATACTCTGGAAAATAATCAACTAGATGGGAGTACATAATTTTCTCCTCTAGTAGATCTTTTTTATTTAAGAACAGAATAACTGAAGAGTTCTGGAACCATGGATATGTGATAATTGTCCTAAAGAGTGCTTTGCTTTCTTCCATTCGATTCTGGAATAAAAAAGAGAGCAGAATTTTGGTGGTCATGAGATTATTTTTTTTTCAAAATAAATTCATGCATTTTCACTCCATTTGGCAAAAGAATCCATTTCTTGTTTTGCACTTTCCTACAATATATAAGATCCAATTAATTAAATTAAAAGTAATGAGCAAACAGTAAATTAAACCTTCAGGCATCTTCCTTTGCAAATTCAGCTAGTTAGGCCATAAGTATTCTTTAAAACACTATTCACAAACTTGAAAGTAGTAACAGGAACATTTGCTAAACCTGAATATGCACAGTTACAATCAGCCAACACACTGGTGGTTATTGAAATACAAGTCATTCATGGTAGAGACATATATAACAACACAAGACAACCAATTCAAGGTTTAAGAACATTATTTATTTTACTTGCCTTTCCCAAATTTTGAATACAGAGTTCAGCAATCCTTAGAGATCAGCTTAAAATAATTGCAAGTAAATTTAAAACCTGAGAATATATTTTGTCAACATCAAAGGTTTATGACATTGAATTTTAAAAAGTCGTAAATTATTACCTTTGTTTCTAGCATTGTTGCCAGATGAAGAATTATTTGCACCTGGACTTAATACAATGCTTATTGTTCAGAACCCACTAGCCTGTGGAAGAACACAATGCTTATTCTGTAGGAAGAAAAACTAGAAAGCAACCAGCCAGCCCAGTTATGTTAACTTTTATCAGTTCACCAGGCAGTCAGGTATGACTTTGGGGTTGCTGACCAGCAGGTACCACCAAAGAGAATCACAGGACAAAAGAATCACAGAATCACAGAAATTCTAGGTTGGAAGAGACCTTTAAGATCATCGAGTCCAACCCATGTTCTAATACCTCAACTAGATCATGGCACCAAGTGCCACATCCAGTCTTTTTTTAAACTCTTCGAGGGATGGTGACTCCACGACCTCCCTGGGTAGATGATTCCAGTATTTGACTACTCTTTCTGTAAAATACTTCCTCCTTATTTCTAGCTTGCATCTCCCTTGGCGCAGCTTGAGACTGTGTCCTCTTGTTCTGTCGGTTGTTGCCCGGAGAAAGAGACCGACCCCCAGCTCACCACAGCTACCCTTCAGGAAGTTGAAGAGGGTGATAAGGTCACCCCTGAGTCTCCTTTTCTCCAGGCTGAACAACCCCAGCTCCCTCAGTCGCTCTTCATATGGCTTGTGTTCAAAGCCCCTCACCAGCCTCGTTGCTCTCCTTTGGACACGCTCAAGCATCTCAACGTCCCTCCTAAAGTGAGGGGCCCAGAATTGGACGCAATATTCAAGGTGTGGCCTCACCAGTGCTGAGTACAGGGGAAGAATGACCTCCCTGCTCCTGCTGGCCACACCGTTCATGATACTGGCCAGGATGCCATTGGCCTTCTTGGCCACCTGGGCACACTGCTGGCTCATGTTCAGCCGATTGTCAACCAGCACCCCCAGGTCCCTTTCCTCCTGAGCACTGTCCAGCCACACTGTCCCCAGCTTATATCGTTGCAGGGGGTTATTGTGGCCAAAGTGCAGGACTCGGCACTTGGACTTATTGAACTTCATCCCATTGGATTCTGCCCATCCCTCCAACCGTTCCAAGTCCCTCTGCAAAGCCCTACGTCCTTCTAACAGATCCACACACGCTCCCAGCTTAGTGTCATCTGCAAATTTGCTAATAAAGGACTCTAAACCCTCATCCATGTCATCAATAAAAACATTAAACAGAACTGGCCCCAGCACAGAACCCTGAGGAACACCACTGGTGACTGGCTGCCAGCTGGATGCAGCACCATTCACCAACACTCTCTGGGCCCGGCCATGCAGCCAGTTCCTGACCCAGCACAGAGCACTCCTGTCCAAGCCACGGGCTGCCAGCTTGTCCAGGAGCACGCTGTGGGAGACAGCGTCAAAGGCCCTGCCGAAGTCCAAGCAAACAACATCTACAGCCTTACCTGCATCGACTAGGCGGGTTACCAGGTCATAAAAGGTGACCAAGAATGCAAGTACAGAGGGAAGGGACCACATGTCAAGGATTTTGGGGAAATTATGATCATATGTATGTTTATTCTGGGAAAATTAATGTATGTATGTAAAATACAGTATATAAAGAAAAAAAGTCCTGTACTCAGCACATACAGTATTTGGAAGAGCCATCCCCTTGTGCATCTGGCCAAATAAAGAATGCCTGCTTCTTAATGCTGCATTGGGGCTACATTAATTTTTACTGATTTTTGGTAACAATGCCATTGGATTAGCCTTTAACTCTTTAGATGCTCCTGAAACCACTTTGCATTATAGCTGAAATACCAGAAAAGCCTATAGTTATTTCTATTTGTAAAACTTTTGTCATTGTAAAATAATGTTACAATTAGATTAGTTCCTAACTGTTAGGCTGACTTGATGTGGTTAATACAGAGCCAGAGAAAATAAGGTTTGTAAGACAGGAACTAACTTACTCCTTTTAGTATTATTAAAATTTAAAGCTGCAGCCCCCTGAAAAAGTTGTTTCACCACCAAATGGGCCTCCAGAGGATGACAAAAACATGAATCCTGCAGATTCTGCTGTTGCTGAGCCATACAACAATCCGTCAGATAACTCAGAAAGTTTTGCCGTAACTGTGTATTTACTTCCATCAATTTGCATTTTAGAGAGGCCAACATAAACATGAATGGGAACTTGAAAAACCCAAACTAAACATAAAACAAAAAATGAAAACAAAAAAACAAATAGTACACTAATTCAACTTTTTAGTAAAAGCTGATAATTTGGTCTGTTAAACTTTATTGCATGTTGCTGTAGTGCATGAAAATAAATAGTTGAATTTATATATTGAGAAACTAATGCAGACTAATAAAACATTTGCTTTCATGCAGTCAGATCTCATGACTCTCATATTGATTTCAACACTGCCAGGATTTCACTCTGAAAGGAAAGAACCTCTAATGTAAACACAGCTGAGCATAAAACATAACTCCTTAGACAAACTGTTAATAAGATGCTATTTTCTTCTCAACATTCTATACAGACTTCTCTTAACAAGACCTTAAGAAAAGGCAATGGGAACTACCTAGTATAGTTATATCTGGTATATGGTCCACCTCAAAAAGTTTAGCTTCATGTAACTCCAGAACTACTTGTTGGCAAGTACTTGTGTCTTCTTCACTAGACTAAACAAGCTCAGGTCTTCACAGGACATTGGCTCTGGGCCCTTCATGCTTTTCCCAGCAGATTAGGTGACCATGAAATTATATTTATAACTTCCCTTTGCAAATTATTTCAAAGGGAAATCGAAGCAAACTGTATTAAGGACAGTAAACTGACATTTTGATATGTTGTCATTTATATCTGTTGTCTGCAGATGTTTTGTAGGAATTGAAAAATGGCCTAGAGATTTTCAAGTAAATTTTATCTGCCTGTAAAAAGAAATGCAATTTGCCACTAGAGATTAAAATGCAATAATGGTTTCATTAATTTACTATTATTGACTGATTAAGAAAAAATTTGAAGTGATTGATTTTTGACTTCTCAATCTCTGCTTAGCATTCTGCTGTCTTTTGTCTCTCTGTTTATCCAATTACTAAGGGCAATTCAACTTTTATGGTTGTCACAGCAGATAAAAACAATTTTTATGCCAGAATAAATTTCTCCAATACTGGAAGAATTTATTATCCTCTAAAATTTGTCTTAAACTGGTTTTCTGTTTCTAATGATAGCTCACTCCTTTCAATGCTTACTCTTTTCCTTTATTGATTATATGTGCCATAATATTTTTTATCAGTTTAATTAATCACAAGATCATATGGTTGAATGGGTTTCTGAAAAAAACCTTTCTTTAACAGGATGCACTATTTCTTGTGTAAAAGATAGTTTCATGTTACAGTATTTTCCCTGATAGTAGGGATATGATTACAAGGAGTATGGAAAGTGACTAGCACTGGAGATCTGACCTTCTGTCAGATGCAACATGAAGAAAGCTTTGCCAAACCAAGCATTACAGTATGGCTCTTCAAAACCAAACCAAACAAACAAACAAACAAAACCCCTAAAAAACCCAAAACCACAACAAACAAAAACCCAAAAAACAGCAACAATGGGGAGCAGGCAATATTTACTAGTTTGTCCAAGTACTTAATCCCCTTTTATGAGCAGCTCTATCTCACCAAATTGTTTCCAGAAAAATCTTATTTCAGCTCCAACAAAAAATGCTGCAGATAGAAACTTGAATAAGTTATGTACAGAAACATGCAGCTGGATGTGGCTCAAGGCTTTCTCAGTAGCTGACAGCCATCGTCAGCAGTGAAGCCAACCTTCAACAGCAATCTCTGTTCAACAGCAGCAACAGCTCATCATGACCTCTCTGGCTTGGCACATGGAAAATTAGCAGCAGGATTACTGTTTTCACCATCCTCAAAGATCTGCTGGCCTGGGTAACTTCCCTGATCAGCTTTTGTCTGCTGTCAATCCCAAATTACATAAAAACATATTGATATCACCAGCTGTTCCTCTATTTTTGTTGTAAGGATATACAGATGCCAGTGTAAAATTCTCCATCTTCCATACAACCTGACGAAGTTGTCAGTCCAAGGTAAAAATATCACTATGAAACTGAGTAAGAAATACAGCAGACACACTCCAATAGTGAATTTGTTAACTATAAACAAGTTACATAATCTTGGACAAAGTTATCCTAATATTTAAATAAATATCAAGAAAAAACACTGTACTTACTAATAAACTACATGACTGTCCAATTTTATGACTAGAAATATGTTTCTATGAAAGAAAAATAAAATGGAATGTCTTTCTGTCATGTATTTCTTACATAAAAGATTTTATACTGGAAAGTTTTTGTACAACCATTAAACATTAATAAAAATACAAGCAGAAGTATAAACCATGTTTCCCCACATTTTTATCCAAATGCAAACCTACTCTTCCTTAAATTTTAATGGATTAAAAAGGAGTATACTTCATTCCAATTTTATTTTTATAGGTACACTTTCAATTTTCCTATTAAAATGATGGATTTCTCATTTGGATGTCTCTTTTTTATCTGTTGCTCTGGAAAAATGCAATTACTCCTACAATTAGAGAAATAACAAAATTGAAGTAATTTATAAGCACTCAACTGTGAGATCCTGAAGAATACCTGCAAGAGTGCTAAAACAGCATCTAAAAGCTGTATCAGCTAGTACCCAGTGAAGGGAAAGCAGCATTTTCCAGCTAACAAGCAGTGCTTTGACAGAAAATACTTAGTAAAATATTAATCTGAAACAACAGAGAAGCACTAGTGGAGTTTCACCCATTACTGTCTTTATGACTATCTAGAGTGGCATCTAGTGGGTGTACTGTAACTCACACACTGAACAAAAAACATAGTAATTACTTTTCTCTTTAAAAAATGTTAGCAATTCAAGCAGTGTCTATTAGAAAAATTAGGATTTCACATATTCTGAGGAACTACATTTTCTTGGAATGCAGTGAGTGACAAGGTGGCAAGGAGGTAAACAAACACGCATTTTTCAGTAAACTACTTGTTCTGTGTGTGCAACTTCTGTATGCTGGCAAAAATGCTTATATGAATCAGAGGGCATTCAGAGATGATAATGGTAGAAAATGAGATACTGACGCACGAAAGCTTCAGAAAAAGCAGAGGTTAGTATTTCTGAAGGTTACTGTCACTGTCATGGACTCTATTATTTTGGTTGACAAAAACTTTCATTCTGGATGGTTTTTATGTACAACTCTGTATTAACTCGGAATGTCTCTATTACCCAACTAAGACCCCCAGCAATTATTTTCTGTATAGAAGTAGTAGAAGCTGTATAGAAAGACCTACAGCCTATTTCTTGGCTAAATATTTAAGGAAGCTGCTTTGCAAAAACCTGGGAAACAGTAGAGGAAATGAGGAAGTGGGAGGTAAGTGCAGAGTCCTTCACTATGTAAAAAAGTAAATACAGTATCAAAATTGGAAGTGCTTTGCATTTTTGCCATCAGTATGAAGTATAATCTTGTAACTCTACTGTGTAACTAGTCATCTTAGTAAAAACTGCAATGGTTGTATAAATGTTTTGATGAGTAACACAAATGCAGTCAGAGGCCATTTCAAATAGAGCTCAGGAATAATTCCTTTATTTTGTTCACTGTCTTCAATGTTTCTGTAAACTAGACTGAAAAAACAGCTTCTGGTAGAGGACTGGGAAGAAGTCTCTGTAGATAAGAATTGTATTTTTAAATCACCTGGAAGAAGAACTCTCAATTCTCCAATTGTTGCAAACTGAATTTGCAACACTGCACTTGAAAGTACATGGCAATTTTATGTACCCAGCAGAGACACAGATGAAGCAAGTGACAGTTGAAATCCATTAAATCAACATGTTCAACAACCATCAAAAACCAAACATACTGTCCAAAGCAAAAATGGTCTATAAAGTACTCATAAAACATACTTCAAGTATTGCTGTCAAGTATTTTTTAAAAGCAAAAATGGCTCTTAAATTATTTTTCATGATAAAACATTAATGCCAAAATTGTCTATTTTTATAATACCTACATATATTTGAGAAAAATGAGTAAAAACATTTTAAAATCAAATTGTCCCTGAAAAAAAAAGAAAAAAAAAAAAGCAGTCATATCTTTGCCAGTAGCACCATTTACAAGCAACATTTCTGGCAGCCTCTGTATGCCGGTTCATGATCATCCAACCTCCCAACTTCCATTATGAACCACCCACTTCAACAAAAGAGAGAGAGGCTCTGACTTTTCCTAATGAAAATATTTCCCAGTACTGATAGTTTACATTCAAAAGGTTCTTTATCCACAAGCCAAAAATAAATATGAGTTTGTGTGGACAGGTATGAAGAGATACAATACATCCAGCAATGAGGTAGTTAATGTGCTATTTTCTCCAGTTTCCAAATAAACAATCAATTCTGGAGATTTGATTTCCCATGGGAAAAAAATAATTAAATAAGTAAGTATGAGGATTTTAGTTCTAACTGGGAGTTTGTATTATCCCTCTGCCACACGTTCAATTGTTCTGGATTGTTGGCTGTTGATGAAAAAACCAGCCAAATGAAGCATTACATTTATTTATGATGTAGAAAGACTGAAGTCGTCTGATCTCAGAATTGTTTTCTTTCAGCCGTCACGCTAAGCCATGTATGACTGACCTGAGAATAAGTAACACAATGCTGGAAGAGAAGTGGAAGCTTGCTCAGATTTGAACAGCATGAGAGTTCTGATGAAAAAATGAAATATGTTGTTCAGATAATTGCTTCTTTGAAGAGTAAACATACTCTGAACTGTGCAGCCTCATGCTATTTCTTATTTTTGCACACCTCAGAACAAAGTGTGACTGGAACATGGTAGCAATTTGTCACCTGTTAATGTACTATACAAATTAATGCTACACAAGTTCCCTCTAGGCTCAGCTGTTTTGCAGATGTACTTTTGTTCAGATTTAAAATTTAAGCTGTAAGCCCTATGTTTCATGTCAATATTTTAATAAAAATTTAATAAATTTCAATAAATTAGATTTTAACTGCAATATTTTTTAACAAACCAAGCAATATTGATCCTTTCTCTGTGGGGCAATTTACAAACAACAAATTTTTCCATCAAAAGAACAGAGCCTTTATTCAGTTACCTGGAGCATAAAAACATTGCAGAAAACCACTCTACAAAGTTCGTTCCATTTCAATTTGTAGTTGTGGCTGAGATACTGAAGCCCTAATTTTTGTAATATCCTGTTCTGCCTTCATCTGATAAAAATGCAAGACAGTTCTTCAGTGTAAATTAAGTACTGTGAAGGTAACTACATTAATGCAGATATCCACTGTCAAATAAAGTAGCGTTCTTCAGGGGTATTAAAGAAAAACTTATGACATGACTACAAAGATGCTCACCAAGGAAACAAAGAAAAAACTGCTCCTTTCACGTGTCATATAAATTTTTTTATAAAATCGAAGAAGAAATTACATTGGAGTGGATCTGTACATGGAAGTCATCAGGTACAACTCCTTGCTCCCAGCAGGAAAAAATTTGTCATCATATAATTTTACTCATGGCTGTGTTCAGACAAGCTTTTAACATCTCTCTTCAGGATGGAGATCCTACTTCTCTAAACAAACAATTCTGCTTTCAGACTTCATGATACAGGAACAACAAATCAGAAACAGTTTTACTGATGGCCACTGTATTTACAGACTATTAATAATAGTCACTTTAATAATCCCCTGTTGGTAATGTTTTGGACAAAACATTTTTAAGAGAAACCTTCTTCCTGGAATATTTAGCTCCATGAAAGACTCAATCAGATGGTCCCTTCATATTCCAGAGATACAGATGTTCTAATTTGTCTGAGACCCCCTGAACTCCTGAAAGATAATTGCAATGGCTATTGGAAATGTTGCTCAAGCCACCTCCAGACCTACTGGTTCTGTTCACACCTCAAATTACAAAATTTCCAATTTTCACTTAGCCTATTAATTAATTAATTAATTAATCTGAACTGAGGAAATTATATTCTGTCTTTTCTGGTTTTGATCTGAGAACCCTATAAAAATGTACACATAACCACCACAGAGCTATACAAACTATATGAAATCTTATATACCTTGAGACTTTTAGTGCGCTAATAAATATCTACAAGCCTTCAATAAACATTGTTCTCTATTTTGCTGTTTCTAAGTACTTAATTAGATGTGCAAAGATAATGAACTCACTTTTTTATAGAATTTCATTTTACAGATATACTGTTATGTCTCTAGTTCTTCCATAACTGCAAGTGGTTACCGTTGTTTTATGAAGCTGGAATTCATTTTTCTGATTATTGCACTGAGACACTGAGATTTGATATGTTGAAAGAAGCTATCTCTAACAAATATTCAAATGCAGCATATCCTGGAAATCTAAAAAAAATCCCACTTTATTTAAACAAATAAGTTGACTTTAAACTTAAGAAAAAGTTCTAAACTGTGCCATTTGATAAAACGGCCAATTTCTCCAAATTTGCTGGCATAATTCAGAGCTACAATGTGACCCACAAGACATAAAAGATCATAAATCCATTTAACAGAGAGATGATTCCTTAATTTTTTATCTCACCATAAATCCTCTTGGAGTTTTCTGAAAAACTGAAAAGGTCTAACATCTAATAATTTAATTTATAACATGCTGTCCTTTGTCACATCACATCAGACTGACAAAATATTTACTTAATTTACAGTACTATTAATGTAATTAGTACATTATGTCCTCTGGTTCAAATTGTCTTAATTTTCAGCTATGAATCTAGACAGACTCTCTATTTTATTAAGGGCAGAATTTGGAACAGTTAGCTATCTCTCCTTTGTGTTTGTTAGAAATATTTCATGACTGTACATCAACTGAAATTTTTGCAGGATGTGTTAAAATATACCATCCTTACTGACTCTTCCTGTTTTGTATTTACATACCAAAATCAAGTTATCTACAATCTAGAAACAGACTTAAAAGAGATGCCATTGGGTCTGAGTATCACCTGTTAGAGAAATCATAGCTAAAATACAGGTGGACAGCCAGGTGTGCTTATCTTCAGGACTGAAGCTCACAACTCCTCAGGTATTTGTCACGGGAGTGCAATGTCATGGGTGTGTCATTTAGAAGTCATCCTGCACCTCTCTGGATAACAGGGAGTCTGAACTCTTGTCTTATTTTCTATGTATGTCCACTTATACAAGAGTTACATTCCTCAGAACTTTTAAATCTAAACTCGTTCAAGAGCATGAAAATAGAAACAGTTTCCAGCACTACCTCACATATATCCAGTAAGAGACAATAACAAAGACTGTCAACTAAGTGTAACCTCATCTGATTTATAATCCAAATGTATTTCTCTTGAATAAGGTAAACAAGGAAACAAACAGATTTACAACTGACCATCCATCAGGCATTACATTTTCAAATAAAAATCAAGTCTTTATTTCCTAATGAGGAAGGTCATATAACCACCAACACCTCCTTCACCCCCCCCCACAAATAGAAAATAGTACTTTTTAAAGATTTCTATTTACTCATTAAAATTATATTAATGAAAAGCTGTATTAACTAAAAAGGATGACATAAATTATTAAACACTACACTTTTCTCTGTAAAAATGTACTACAGGAAATGAGACTTCAGGCAATATGCAATGGACTAATTAGAAAAAGAAAGTAGGCCACCTTACAAAAATCATAGTTTAATCAGGCCCTGAAAGCAATGAAAAGGAAATAGCAGAACACTGTAAATTGTCAAGTCAGATATTTTAATTTCAGTATGAGCCATATAGACCAAAGAATGATTAGATTCCATTCTAGTATTGCAGTGATGGCATACATATTAAGAAAGTAGAACATTCACACACACTCCCTCCACTTCGGTGCTAAAATTTCAATACTGCTCCACAATTTAAAGCTAAGAGTAAAAAGTATCTCTTGGCTGGCTACCAAAGTCTTCAAGTTAAACCACTGTCTTCCCTACTGAGCTTATCACACCTCAGTGAAGAACAAAAATAGCTTTGTGGGTTGAATTTCCTAATTCAAGGTGTCAACAAACATTTAAAGCCATATTTCTACCACACACACATTCAGATAAACTATGCTTTGCTTTGTGTGGAATAAATAAACTCATTCTTCCATTAATTCTGGGACTGCAATGTTTAGAGATGCAGAGGAGAGAAAAAGAAGGGAAGAAGGCAGTGTCCTGGCATACCAAGAAAATCTAGACAGACAGGTGATAAGTTTGCTGAAAGCCAAAACTTGAGCTGCCCAGATTGGTGCTCAGCTCTAAGACTGTCTATATCCTTTCCAGAGTTAAAGTAACACAGGCCCAAGTGTGCTGGAAAGCCTTCTAGGCTATATATGTGTAATTTGAAAACAAAAACTGGTTTGAATTAAAGGCATGAATATATCTTAAACTACAAGTCAAAAAGGTTCAGAAGTTTTCCTCTGTTGTTAAAAACATAAATAGTTCAGTAGTGAGGTGTAAAAACCTCGTCTGCAAGAAAGTTTTGACTTCCATGAAGCTTATTTTGGATAGTTAGAATACTGTTTGAAAAGTATCATAACTAATTTTACTTTATGCAATTTCCAATGAATTCTGCTTTGCTTTGTATAATTAAAATGCTTGGTATTTGTGTGTTGACTTTGTGGCTACAAAAGAATAATGCAAACAGAAGAAGATATAACCAGACACTTCCAGTTTGACTTGAAACAAACCAAGTCTGACAGATTTCTCTTTTTTAACTACATGTGTCTAGCTTCCAAATTATAGGAGATGAAGCTGGTGCAGACTACATCATAATTTCTGGAAATTCAGCTTTGAATGACACAGATAATTATACACTTAATGTAAAAACAGTTTTGTTTTATGAAAACACTACCAATGTAAAAATTTCCAGAGCTCCAAGGCATTTAAAACAAATAATCCTAAAGAAAGCTCAATATACAAAATGCGATTGTCCAGGGACACCTGTTTTACTTTATGTCAACCACTGTTTTAAACATTGCAACTTGTATCCAGCCATGAAGAAGATATTGTCTCCTTTTTTCATCTAACTTTTTAAAATATGTGCTGAAAGATTTTCACAGAACAGTGCTAATTACTAAAATTCATAAAAGTTCAATGAGTAACTTTCAAAAGCCCTCAGGATAGAAAAAATACCTTCAACATAAAAAATCATCCTTAGTCTTCATTCAAAACTGCATTCAAAATAACGGATAGCGTGCTTTGAACCATCAGCACACCCATTTGCTTACTTCTCTTGTTTTTTTGAAACAAAAATACAATATACACCTTAGGCTTTAAGTCAAAGGAACGGAGTTTGCTACCCTGGGGCTGTTCCTTAGGAATTGATAAATTTTGTCTTCATTTACACCACCTATTATTGTGCCTCTGCTCATAATAGTAACTGAACAAACATTTCTCTGTGTTCAACTGTATTCCTCTTCAACACAAAATAGGGACTTCTTTGAATCCTTCATGGAGCAGATCCACTTAGCCCTACTTGAAGATTGAACACTTCCTCCCCTTTGATACCTGAAGTGCTTCTCCTTTGGGTGCCATTTGTGCATGATTGCTTCTAGATGCATTTAGAAAACACCTCGGACTGGACTAGTAAAACTATTTTTTTTTGAACTCATGGGTTTTGCTGACAGTTGCTTACCTCATTATCTGACTCCACAAGCACTTGATCATATTCACTAAGAGCTACTAGGAACATGATAGATGTGACATTTTCAAAGCAATGTATCCATTTTCTTCTTTCTGATCGTTGGCCTCCTACATCCACCATTCTGCAAAATTAACAACCACATCAACTCCATGAACACCTTAACAGATAAACACCCAACCATAAACACAGCAAAATACAAGAATTTAGTTTAAAACACAGTTTGGTTTGGTCTTCTTAGTGGCTTTTTTTCCAGTGATATTTAATGGAATCTGTTACAAGCATGTTAATCATGTTTGCTTTAAGTCTGATGGGTGTTCTGTATTTGAACTATTGTGAACCTCAAACCCCTCAGAATTATGAGGTATAAAGGTCTCATGAGCAAAGATTTGGCAATGTATGCCCCATGTATTCAGCAACAAACACAAAAGAGATGGTGGACCACCTTTTTCTCCCACCCATAACAGAATCAAAATCCACAACTGCCCCATTTTAAGCAGACAAATAGAAAACAATACTTATCTACTAAAGGCTTTGACAGCCAAAATCAAAACTCATGTTTGCTTGCAGTGTGATCCCATTTCATCCCATGTCTCAGTGTAAACACAGGTGTCTAACTCGTAATTACAATTCCTTAGTTATTTTTAAACAACTGTACTTGCACTAAAGTAGGGTGGTATCTCTCTAAAAATCAACTAACAAATGGTAACCTTTTATTCCATGATTTACATGAATGACAAGACACATGGTTGGATTTTCAGATTATTACGCATAGTGAAACTTTGATATATATTACTGAAAAGATTAATTGCAGATTTTTTATCAGAAAAAACTACTCTCAAAAATAACAAACCTAATTGGCTTTGATCCCTTTGACATCTTTAACATGAGCTCCTGAATACACGTGGACAATTACATGAAAATAAACTCACTAAGCTCCAATTTTAAAACCAGAATAATTGCTTTCTATGTAGTTTAAATGAATATCCTTACTTGACATTGCTAATGTAAAAGGAAACAAAAGAAGCAAAGCAAGTGGGTGCTAAAACTTTTTTCCTACCTGAAAATGACACTTTGTAAGTCGAATGGATATTCAATGATCCCTGTTGTTGGGACTCGAACTCTGAGCACATCCTGCTGGGTTGGCAGATAGGTGGAATCTGCTATGCGGTCCAAGTCATTAAGATAGCTATAAACAGGGAGAAACAACAGGAATGCTAGACAGTGACACGATCATCCCACTGAGGAAAAGAGAAAGGAAAACTTGGGAAGGAAGTGGGGTGTGGGGTAAGGAGAAGTGCAACAGGGGAAAAAAAAGCATTATTGGCAGAAAAGAGGGGATAAAATATTAAAAGGTACTCCATCACCACTTACAAGCTAATTCTACAAGAAAGTTAGCAAAATTATTATGTTTTTTTGTTAATCTCATATAACTTTGCTTGGCTTTCACATGTAAATTCACCAAAGTTGTCAATTACATCATTCTAGGAAATTCAGAGGCATAGTATTGTACAAAGTGTGAAAAACATAAAATTGCTTTGAATCTGTAACATATTTCTTGATATTCGATTTGTATGAATATCAACTCCATAAGATTGAATGAACCTTCCAAAAAACAATGGACTGCTATAGAATAGATAGTGGTCTATAGGAGTCTGGTGTAACTGACTGGTAATAGATCATTACCAGTTATAAAATGACAGGAAGATAAAGAGCACTGTTTCGAGACTAAATTAAAAATTGAAAAGACCAACCACTGACAATTAAAACACTCCCCAGATCTTGTTACCAGAAGGCAGCACAAACTAATTAGTGGGATCTCTGGCACCTGAACTCCTGCATTCACACTGAAACTTCTGATTAGGTTGGTAAGTCTGCAGTACTTGAAACACACTCCAGCTGGCTAACAAATAACCCAAAATTGTACAAAATTGCTTGTAAATGTTCAGTAACTATAACACAGACCTATTCCACTTATTGGTTAAAGATGAGTTTCAACCATAAAGCACTAATGTACTGAATGTTTTAATTAGCTGTCATGAAAAACATCCTCCAAAAAAGGAAGGTACCCATGTGTGTGTCCAGGAACTAGACATCTAATGAAGTCAGTGCACCATGAAGCTTATGCCCTCCCCATGGTGGACATGTGGCAGAAGGACTGCTGCAGGAAACCAAGTTCTTTGACATTTGGCTAGTTCACAGCAGAACAGTAACCCTACAGTTAGTCACTAAGAAGATAAACTAATGTAGGGATCCTCTCATTCATTCTAGGCGATGAGAGCAATGTTTTTGTAATTTGTTAAATGATGATGAAGTGTCACCAACTTCTGAACATGTTCTTTTCCTTGTAGTAACTAGTGAAGACACTATTTTTAAACCCACACAAGAAATAATCCAACTTCTTCTAGAGGTTCTGGATTGCTTTTTAATAAAATAGTGAGAAGTTATCCTGAACAATGACAGAAACAAACAAGTTTAATTTCTACCTTACAGTAAAAATACAGAAGAATTTGTTAGCTTTGGGAAGAGCCAAATTATTATTGGCTCAATTATAAAATTATCAAATTTCCTTCATTATGTTTCATTAATGCAGTATCAATTCAATAGTCAATACCAATGTGAGAAAGATGTATTGAACACTATCTCAGTTAATCCAGAAGGTACTAGTCTGAAAATATTTTCTGAGAATGCTAATTGGCTTCTGGCAATGAGAAAAGGGCTTGAGAGTCTGAGCACTGGATCTGCCATCAGGGTTTTTTAACACAAAAAGCAGCAGGAACAAGCTCACCACCAATTTGTTGGCAAAAAAGGAAAAAAAAAAAGTGAATGAAATCCAAAACTATTGCCATAAGAAAGTGACAGACTCTGAATTAGATTCTTATTCCCTCCCACCCACAGAATAATTAGTTTCATTTTGTGATGAAATATTGAAGGGAGATAAAGAAGCATTGCCAGTCATTACATGCTACAGTGGTATTCATAAGAACAAGAGAATTTTAACTGAATAAATTGGCAGGTGGCCCATTTACACAATTGTCTTGTTGTATTCCTTTGGCAAGCAGTCTCCAAGGTGAGCCTGGTTACTGCATCTTTGCACAGTGGACAAGTTACTATCTGGTAATGCACATCTGGCTCATTTTAGAAAGGTAAATTGTTACATCTCATTTGTGTTTCTAGAAATCAATAAACAAGCAGATGAGTTTTTTTGGGGATTTTTTGTCCTAAGTTTCACAAACACTAACTTATCCTTAAAAATACTTACCTTTTCCTTCTCCTCATTCTTTATGCTCAAGTTCTGCTCACTCAGTAACCAAACACAGGCCATTTCCTCTTTCACCTGTAGCCCCCTACAGAGTCTACACAGTCCACAGAAGAGTCCTTATGCATCCTTATAGAGTCTTACTTAATATCCTGGATTGCTTCACTTAACAGAATAAAGAGTGTTGGGCTCTCTAAGAACTGTCCTGAATTATACATTCAAACCCAGAATCAAGGAATTAGTGTCAAAACCAGTAGGAGTATCTCACAGGAAAAAAAAATCAAAACATAAGGGTGCACCAAAACCCTAAAAGAAGAAAATATTTTTTACAATCATAATTAGAATATACAGGCTAACAAAAGCCATTTAGAAAACATCCTGCTTTTTTTGTTGTTTTCCAGTTTTTCTGTTTGATTTTTTAGTAGTTGTTGTTTGTTTGTTCTGGTTTTGTTTGAGTTTTGTCGGGTTTTTTTGGAGTTTCTTTACATTTTGTTTTAACAGACTCTTTTAACTTCTGCTGAAAAATTACTTGTGCTGAAATTCAGATTTAAATTAAGTTTTGCACTGTTGTTCTGAAGCAAAGGAACTGGTATTTTCTGTTACTGACAGTTCTGCAGACAATTACACTTCCTGTTACCCCATGGAGATATGTAACTTGGTGTTCTGCTATCAACTTCAGGGGGAATAAACATGAAAATCTGAAAATCAAACTGAAAGCTCTGCCAGCAGCAGCAACACAAAGTTGCCTTCAAGATATTCTAAATTCACTAAAAATGTGGCATGTCTCTTTTAAAATTTACATAACCTCTAAAATAAACTAAGAATTTTAAAAAAACATCTATTTTCTTTAAGTAAGAACATCTATCATTGGGATTGACAGCAGGGTCTTTCCGTTCCATTTTATTCACTGTTTTATAACATTGTCTGAAGACTTTTGATATGACAGAAATAAAATGTCTCTTTTCAGTCAGGTGCAATCTTCCTAGAATACCAAGGAGAGCAAATCAACACACATAACCTCAATACATTATCATAACTTGTGTATTAATTGCAAAACACTACATCTCTACATCCACAGTACTACACAGAGAAAACCTAAGGCACTTTCTCCTTATGAAGCACAAAAATGGATTTTTGCATTTCATTAGATGGGGTGGGGTGACAGTCTGATTATTCTGAACAACTGGTTGTTGAGCTGAGTCACTATTTCAAAATGCTGAGAGAAATATGTAAGTGAATGCAGCTGACTACATAAAAAGAGAAGACAACTAGACTACAAATAATATTTAAAGACATACCAGCAGCACACACATTTTCCACATACTACTATTCTAACTGTTCCTGTAACATTGAGATTTTATTATTTGGCTTAACATGGTTTATTTACTGTCACAATAAAGACTTTCACTTTTAAATCTTCTTTGTACCAAAAGAATTGGATATTTGACATTTTTTTTACCTTCATGAAAGCTGGGGCTTAAAGAAAGAAATTCCCTGATCACCAGGGAGGGGCAGCATTGCACACATAAGCTTTAAACATTCTACAGCTTATCAAACTAATGATTTATTTGTTTTTTAATTACTTTATGAGGCAGCAACTTTAAATTAAAACATCAAGAGTGCTAGCTAATGCCAATTGTCTTCTGCTTTCAACTCTGTTGGCTCCAGACCACCCTAGCTGCTCCTCTGCCCATCCCCAGCTGCCAGTTCTTTAACTTGTGCAATAGCTTGATAACACATCTCTGTCAATGTTATTTGGAACAGTGAAGAAACACTACTGAAATTGTTCTGATTATGGTTTATTTGATGGATATGTCCTAGGATGTCTAAGTCCATAAACTCCAGCAGGAAAGCAGGGTGGATTTACTTTCTTCATTGACTTATCTGCAACCAGAAGAAAACTTGTGAAGCCATAGCTATGTGAACTGCATTGAGTTTTTTAATGCAGATGGATGAGGAGTAAATGAAAATTTGATGGGCTTTTGTATGTATCTGCTTACTAATAAATTGATTCACTGTGGTTCTAAAGCACTTAGCTAATGCAGCCCTAAAGTACTGACAACTATACTGCCCTCCTGAGGAAACAAATCTACATACAAACAAGAAATTTAAACAAATAAGAGAAATGCACAGCGTGTTTTAGGGTAGATGCTCAATTCAAAATGGATTAACACATACTGCAATACACAGTCTTACCAATGCACTTAACTCTCCAATGTATACTTCAACTGACTTTACATGCACTCTTGCAAACAAACCACAAGACTTGATATAGATCTTAAATCTTAATAAAAGGACAGTAGCCAATAATTGCACAGACCAAGTATTTTTTCAGTTTATTACCTTCAAACTTTTAAGTCATAATAACAATATGGTTGTTGGAAACATTCTGGAAGCCATCCTGAGGTCTAGTTCAACACTGAGTAACCACCAGCATTACCACAGGAAATTCAGTTGTACAGGTAGTAGCAACTGTGCAAGACATTTAGGTCTCAGCTACATGGTACTCAGAGTTCATTTTCACCACCTACTGAGAAATCTTGTTTTGATTAGTCACACTGTAGCTATACGGCCTCTCACCCAAACAGCACCTACTCAGCTAGGCATTATAGAAAGGAGATAAAATGAGAAAATACATTGTTCTGAGTAAATTTACAATACAGACCAAGTTTCTAAAGTTAATTATATCCATAATTAGTTTTAATAAACATGAATTTTAGTGGTGCTGAGGTAATTGTCCAGGGGATTGCTATAGTGACAGGCAGAAGGTGCATTACCGAGGTGATGAGTATGTAATGAGCTGCTGGCAGTGGACCTCCCTTGACGGCAGGACAAGCTGCCAGCATCTAGCAACATGCCCGTGATCTGCACGCTGACCAGAAGCAGAGGAAGACTTTTGTTTCCCAGTCAGCACCAAGAGCTAAGTAATTATTTTTAATGCACTCTACATCACCTATGACAAGGTCCAAGCCTGCAGCCAGCTTCAGGGAAGCTGCCAAGCTATGGACGTGCTAACAATGCTGTTGAAAGAAAGCACATGTCAAAGGTACTGTGGGTCCACATTTCCAGATAAACAGCAGGAATAGGATTATGGGAATACACTGACTCTGTACTTTCCTACATGTATTTCCCATATGGAAATCAGGCAAGGAAGTGAGACTCCTAAGCTTAATAAGCAGACCACAATTGTTTTAACCAGTAAAGTTCTTTAATAAATTCAGTACGACTCCCGCCACCATGAACAGGCAGCTCAATACTGAGCCTTACTTTCCTAGGGCTACACCACCTAATGAAGACAGACCATCAAAACTTACTTGAATTTACTTTCAGAAATCAAGATCTTGGAGCACCTTCAACATGGGGCAGACACTTCAAAGAAACACCCTCCTCTAGCTATGAGCTACTACTTACCAGCATCTTTGAGGTCAGATTTTTCCAAGTAATCAGGTGATAAAGAAGCATTTTCTAAGGAATTTATAGGATGAATTTCTGTAACATTAAACTTTGTTCTAGTTCTATGCTAGTGTATAGCCTAATTGATCACATGCAGGCAGTAAGGCATGGGCAGACAAAGGCAGAAAGGATACAGTCCTCAATCCATCTCTAACATAATTTCCCTATCTGAGGTTAAAAATGAGACTAGTCTGCTCATCAGTACTGTCTAATAACTTTTCCTAAACTCAAGAGGCAAAACTGATGTAGCAAGGTGCTGAATTAACACTCACTGGCATACTATCAAACCCTGGGCTTAGGAGTCTGAGAGACACTTTGAGCACAGAAGTCTCTGGAGAGCAGAATGCATCTGAAACACACTGCTGAGGAAAAAGGATCTGACTGGCACCATATCAGAAACATTATGTCATAAACCCCTAAATAAAACCAAACATTGAGATAGAAGTAATTACTGACACTGATAGAAAGGTCAGTATAAAACCAGTAAAGATGATTTGTTATCATCCAACCAGCCAACACATGTCTATGGGGAGAACGAGAGTACAGGGAACAGTTTGTTGGTTATTTCAGTATAACCACAGTTATAAGAGCAAGCCTTACCAGCAACATTTCACATGCAAATGTTTTCTCATTGCATTCAATGACAAGAGAGATTTTGGTATGATAGTAACCATAAACATTTACATCTTTTCAACCCCAAAGTTCAGAGGTTTAATGCAAAAAACCATTTTTTTCCTTAAGATTAAGATAGTTCATGGGTATGACCCTCTTGAAACACTCTATTTCATACACAGATAATAGCAGTGCAAGAGAAAATAGAAACCTAACCGAAGTCTATGATAAAGGATAATTTGGCAAGATACTAAATAAGATTTGATATATCTCTGTCCTTTGGAGCCTGCCTGTTTCTGGAGTGGGATGGAGCTATTCTCCATACTATTGTTGGGGTTTGGTGTGGTGTTGGGGTGGGGTTGGATTTTTTTAGTTTGTTCTGCAAAACTTTGAGCCAGTTGAAGAGGCCACTCTCCTAAAACCCCTAGCACTAATTTGGACCATGTGCTGAAAAACAAAAGCCTTTCTTTTTTTGCTTCTTAGAGAAAACATACAACTGGCTTGACTTTCAACAACAGATATGCAAAATGCTAAAGCTGCTGTAGCAGGATTTTTCCTGCCTCACAGAGCTGCCAGAATAATTGACACAAGTGTTCTCTATGCTGAGAGGCAGCAGTCCAGTAAATGGAATTGATTTTCAGCATACAAAACTAAATGTAAACAAGTACTGGCTGTGTTCTCAGAACTTCTGTAGAGGTTTGCATTTCTAAGACTCTACACCATTGATAAAAAGTTGAAGTAAATTGCCTGTTTCCAGAACTATCTTATCTTAATCTATGGTTTGAAGTGAGGTAGGAAGACATCGGCACAGCATTTTTTTAATCCATATTCCACCTAAGCCCTACCTAGCTGTCTTCCTCAATTTCCTACCTCACTAAAAGCCAACCTTAGCAAAGGCTAAAAAGATAAGTCACCAAATAAACAAATACTCATGCAAATTTTTCTTTTTATGAACTGTGGTGTAAAAATTATACAGTCATTAAGAACATGTTTGGTGCTGCATCAAAAAAATATCCTGAAATAAATACATACTGTATACTGCTTTACACGGTCCCCCTTTCCTTTTTGAATTTCCCAAGTTGTGTTGTATAACCTGCAGTTTTTGTATGGGAAGCAGTACCTTGGTATGCACATCCCATCTTTCTTCAGACATTGCTTTTTTTTTTTGGGATTATATCTAAAGCATAAGAAAGGATTATCATAGTTCTGCTGCTTGATATTTGAATTCAAGACTTTCATTTTTATTTGCTGTTTCTACTTTACTCTAAACTGTACGTTAGGCTGTGTAAACTCTAAATAAAGAAAAGCAGAATCTACAATTCTACAACACAAATTGCCCTCAAGTATAGCTTTAGGACCTTCAGGTATATTTTTACAAATGAAAGTAAGCAAGAACTAATAAGCAGTTTATTAAATAATAATGTACTTATGCATCTTTTAAATTACCACTATATGACTATATGGTTTTGTCACTACAATCTAATGACTGCTACACAAATATCCCAGACAGTTGTTCAGAACTTGCTATCAGTTCAACTTCATAGCAGGTCCCAATTTCAGACATTATTACTACTTCTGAAAGACCCGTCATGCTCTAAGACTGCCCTACACCTTTATGAAATAAAAAAATGATTGCTAAAGGCAATGCCAAGAAATGGACTAAACTGCGTTAGTAAAAACTTAAGATTCACGTGCTGATCTTGCCCCCCTGTGTACCCCCAAGCACGTTGTATTTAACAGAGGCTTATTCCACTGAAATTTACCTGTTTCAGAAAAGTAACACAGAAGGAAGACGATAGTTTTAGACGATAGATATAAATGAATTTTTTAGCCAAAATTTTGAAAATACTTCAAACTCAAATGGAATACTGTCATAGAAAAATTACTAGATAACCAAAGCCTTACACCTCCTGCAACAATTTTTACAAAAGGTGTACTTTACTGAGCAGACATCACTAGGTTTCATATCTTTCTTTCTGGTTAAAATCACTGATATGTGGTAAATGACCTCAGATTCACACCCTTGAGCTCTTATATTACACAGTAAAGTATGGGAATCTGCATTTCTATACTAACTGTCCAACTACCTGAGCTCACAGTATTTGCAAAGCTGTGCAGCTGCAGGAACCGGAGCTGTTAAAGGTGACAGCAAATGCAGAAACAAAAGCCTGAAAGATTATACATGCATGAGAATGCAATGGCATGCATGACTAAAGAAGCAGTACATTATATAATAACAAAATGTGCTATAGATATCCACTGGCACAGCTAACACACTAATGGGAAAATTATACTTAATTATCTGAAGTGTTAGAAAACATAGCCATGGAAGGGAAACTAAACAGACATTCTCAGTGCTTGTAGCAACTAGGAAGTCGTTAGTTGGAGGTACACAGCAGCCAAATACTTCAATTTCATGTGGCTAGAAAAAGATGAAATTGAAAATCTGAGCAAAGCAAGGCTCTGGGACACTTTCTAGGTCTTAACTCTTCCTACATTTTGTTAATGAATGGTAAGCCTTTAGTGTCATACTGGAGAAAAATGGTGAAGAATTTTCAAAAATTCCAATTGCAACCCAAATTCTCTAACACAGAAGACTATTGGCTCTCCTTTCCTTAGGCTTTGAAAAGGTATGATACAATCAAACTGTTGAATGGTAACCTTTTTACATTTGGATTAAGGTCTAGGCAGCTGGTACAGTATAATCTGAATTATCTCATCTTATCTCAGACAGCTACTACAAAGGCAATTCTCCATGTTAGTTTATATCTGTCTCACACTGTGAGGCAGCATCTTAAACAGAAGTAATTTGATGGTAATTAAGTGGCTAAGTCACCTGGTAATGCACATGGAAAGCAAATAACCTCTATACCTCAGGTGCTCTTGACTTTACTACAGAGAAGTCTAAAAGTTGATTTTAAAACAATATGAACATCCAAGCTTTGGAGCATCCAATGGTCAGGAAAGAGAACAGAATGAATTTGTTAAGCCTTCAAGAAGTTCAAATCGACTCCCATGATGCAGGAAATTTTCTTTCTTAGACACTACCCCCACCTCTTCTAGGAAACATACACTGTATGTACTCTTCCAGAGTACAAGCAGTGGGTACAAAAACATCAAAAATGAAGCTAACAATGACAAAGAATGACAAAACAGGTCAAAAGATGGCAGAAAGTGAAAGTAGTATGATATACAGGACATAACAGAAACCTGAAACGTAATTTAGAAACAGTAAAATAACAGGAAAAAGACTATGGGGAATAATTTAGATTGCAAAAGACCTCAAACATCATTAAGTCCAACACTTATCAATCACCACCTCGTCACTTAGACTATAGCACTAAGTACAACATCCAATTACTTCTTGAACAACTCTAGGATGGTGACTCCACCACTTCCTGAGCAGTCTGTTTCAATGCTTAACAACTCTTTCCAAGACCAAATTATTCTTGATGCTCAGAAAAATGAACCTCAGCTGGTGCAACTTGAGGCTATGTCCTCTAGTCCTATCTCTTGTTACCTGGAAAAGTATCTGACCCCCTGCTGGTTACCTCCTTCTTTCAAGGCATTTGTAGAGGGTGGTAAGTTCACATCTGAGCCCCCTTTACTCCAGGCTAAAGACCCCCAGGTCCTTCAGCTGCTCCTCACAGGACTTGTGCTACAGACTCTTCACCAGTTCTCTGGACATGCTCCAGTCCCTCAATGTCTGTCCTGCACTAAGGGGGCCAGAATTGGGCACAGGATTTGAGGTCTGGCCTCAGCAGTACTGACTGCAGAGGGACAAACCCTTCCACAGTCCTTCTGATACAAGAAATAAGATGTGGTCCTGATGACCACACTATTTACGATTCAAGCCAGGATGCCATTGGCCTTCTCAGCCAGAAGATGGCTCATCTTATCTGCTGTCAAGCAGCACCCTGAGGTCATCTTCTGCTGGGCAGCATTCCAGCTACTCTGCCCCTGCCTGTATCACTGCCTTGGCCTGCTGTGACCCAAGGGCAGCACTCAGCACTTAACCTTGTTGAAGACTGATGGCAGAAAAGAGCAATATAGGCAGCAGACTGAAAATACTATTACTACTACTACTGCTACTACTACTACAAAAACCAGTGGAAAACTACTGAGAAGATGAGAGGCATGTGAAAGGGATGAATGAAGAACACATTTGACACTGACACATACATTTACCAGATATAGGCACATATGCCAACATGAGAGCGGGTGGACAACAAACCATTCTGGTTTATACATCAAGTCAGAAGACAATAAGCACCAAGTGCTTTTTTCTGTCTTACTGCCTTGTGAATCCCAGTAGTAGCTTTAAAGCAATTTGTTTCCTTGCTTTGTGACATTTATAATGCTAATAAATTTGTTTGGGTGTTTTACTGGTAAACACACATACTGTATTTTTGAAAAACCATTTCTTTTGTGTCTGCTGATTTTTTATAGTGGACCTCCATACCCGGAAAAAATTCTACTTGCAAGCATAAATATACATAGAGGCTTTTCTAAATACTCATATACAGTGATTAACAAGTCTAATTTAAAAGATTTTGCAGAAATCCATAGTATGAACTATAATAAAGTCACCAAATCTGCAAAAACTTATGGTAGACTGCTAAACATGCTGAGCTTAAGAAATAACCAATCAACTAGTACATGTACCTTTTGCAAGACAATGTACTAGGAGCTTTTTTTTAATAGCTACTTAATGATTATTCCCTACTGTTTTTAATGCTACTCAAGAGATCCACTATGATGCCAATTTATTAAAAGTAGATCAAAACTATGGTATTCAGCACAATCTGATCTGAAGTAGCATCAGATCATTATTTCCTACTTAGGAGAGTAATTCTATTTCTAGCCTCTAAGGTAGAGCACACAAAATACATACAGTTATTTCAACTTTAAAACCAGTATCTCATCTGTTGTGGAAACAAAGTTAGGACCTACATATAAAAGAAATTCAAAATATGAGATGCTTCACCTTCTAGTTAACCCTGCCACTCCTTTCAGTACAGAAACAACCTGAAAATATATTGTTAGTAACGTGTCTCTAAAATTTTCTTATCATTGTTTATGCATCCTGAATTTTTTCTCTTTATGCAATATTATATTTGTTTCCTTACCACCTAAAACCAAAACACAGTATGGTATGTTTGGGGACAGTGAGAATCTGAACAATACAAGAGAGATGCCATTGTGCTTTGCACCACTCTCCACCAAAATGTATGTGCAAAATTGATGGGTTGGGAAGGTAACCAGGACAGAAAACTGCACAGGACAACAGAAACCCTATGCACAGGGCAAAGGGAAGTCATGGTGTGGTGATAACATTGCAACGGATATGAGGAGACTTACGTCACGCATCCATCGTCTTCAGCTGCCTAAATTCTATCAGCAAGATCCTAGTAAGTTCATCTTGACTAATTCCCTTATTAAGTGCAGTACTAGATAGGGATGCTTAGACTACTGTGCAGATAAATGTCATTCCACACCTGTCATGTCTAATGTCCTGCTACAATGAGCTTAATGGAAGTTTCATTGTGCTTTCCTAAGTGAGAGGCTTCCATTCACATACACATGCCAAATGGAGACTGGAATTATGTCACTGGAATAATTTTTTTTCATAGCTAATACAGAAATCAATGTAGAACCTGTGGCAGTTTTTGCCACGGCTTTAACAACAAACCATGCTGTGTTCTGTAGCACAGGTCAACATCAAAAGGGCATCATCTGTTTCTTTGACAGCAGATGAGACATTTCACCTGAACTGTATGCCACATCACTAAAAAATAACTAAGATTCATGGAGTAAACCTTCTGGCAGATTCCAGTGACAAATTTCACATGTTTTTTTAATCAGATCCCAGTCCCAACAAAGGGGTAATATTTCAGATATTTTTTAGTCACATATGCATTTTTATTATTGTTGCTCTAGAACAAACAACTTAACTTGAAGTGCTTTCCTGATTTCTTTCTGGCAGCCATGTTCTTTAAAGTTTAGAATTTGTTTCCATAATAGAAAGACAGTTCAGTATAAAACAAATCTCTTTGTTTAGTACTGTTTACCTCACCACTAAGACTGCAAATGCCAGAGAAGAAAACCAGAAAATCTGGAAAATAGAAGTTGTTGGATATTTCAATTTTTATGAATTGTATGGAGGTCTACTTTGGCTGTACTCCCCAGTATTCACAACTGTCACACTACATGAAATTATTTTTGCTTATCTTGCATTTGTGATTATATGTTGGAAGAGAGTAAGTTGAACAGGCTTAACAAAAATCACCCCCCAATTTAATAATCCCTAGTTTGAATGTTAATTTAAGACTTTGTATGATCACAGACTATCATTTTGTAAAATAAGCACAGATATAATCCTAAAATAGATGTATACCACTCCTTAATTCAATTTATATTCAGCTATGCTTGTGCTGCATATACATATGAACATGTACACAGACATATAGTACAACAAGCTAAAAAGCAAAAATTACTTTGTTAGAAACAGAAAATTATATATAGATGTTCATTGCTACCATGTACTTACTATTTAGTTGAATCTGATAATTGATACTCCCGTCGTCTATCGTAACACTCCTGAATTCCAGGATCATTCCATAAGCTTCTTATTGCATCTACATATGGGTTCTCAAAACTTGACACCTTCTCTACATCAACTTCTCGAACTAATAGTGCATGAACCTAATTCAAAACAAACAAAACAGTAAAAATGTACCTCATTTTCTATGTTTGCAGTCAGCTCATATACAATGAACAAGATTTATAATTCTTCACATTGCTTATATCATCAACACGTATTTAAATTTGAAAAATCAAGTATCATGAAGATGATTGTGAAGATGCAAAAAGGAGGTAACTTTTAAGCTAACATCACAGGGAGTGAAGTTGCTCTCGGGAAAATTGCATCTTAGACTTCTTTCTTTTGGGACACCAGCAATTATTACCATAACATTGAAACAAAGGAAAAAATAAAAATAACAGAGAAAACAGAAGGATTCTGTAAGTACCACCAAATTCAAACTGGTCATTAAGATCTGGCTACTGATAGTGCAACTCAGTTGTTTCACAACCAAAATCTAGATGCTGTAGGTGACTGTTCAGTTCAATATACTTTTGACAACAGCAGACATTTTCCATGGCCTTCTGGGAATATAAGAATTTCCCCTTTATTTACCAGAAATCTTGTAAACACTTAATCAATTATTTTTGGAAAATCATGTCTTATACATTTAGGATCTTCTTCATGGGTTTCTACAAGTATTTAAAGCAAGATTCCAGAATACGGAAACTGGAATTTTGTAATCATGACATCTCCACTTGAGAAGATCTCAGTCTTCTACTTATTATCTTTATTATCATCTCTTATTTTTATAGTAATGGGAAAGTAATGGAAAATAATTTCCATTTTCCCAATGCAAAATAATTTCCAAGCTACTAGGAGATACCTGATCCTACAGATTCTACTTCAAAAGAGCTGAGAAAGTTCTAGTAACTCAGCACTATTACTAAGAAATGTGTTCATATTTTCTCTGTTCTTTGGTTTGTAGGACTACGTTAATGGTGGTTAGACTGGTTAGACCAGTGAGTTGGCATTTCACTACTGTGAAGCACTTTTTTCCTTTGGCTACTTGTGTGCATTTAAATTAAACTGGATTTTACCAAAATGCTATATATATTTTCCTGAACTACCACAGTGGTTATGACAACAATAGCAGTTAGCTGAATAAACTGAGTAAATAAAAATGTTTAATGCCAAAAATGTATTTCACTTTTCCAGCTATAGGAGGAACTAATTCAGTCATCTTTCTTTGGTTTGTCTTTTTTTTAAATCAGTGTAAGTCTTCAGAATATCCAGTGTAAAACTCCCGGTTGCAGAAGTTCAGGCCATTCCCTCAGGTGCTGTCACTGTCACCACAGAGAAGAGCTCAGAGCCTGCCCCTCCTCTTCCCCTCGCGAGGAAATTGTAACTGCAGTGAGGTCTCCCCTCAGTCTCCTGTTCTCCAGGCTGAGCAGACCAAGCAACTACAGGCACTCCTCACACGGCTCCCCTCAGGGCCCTTCACCATCCTCATGGCCCTCCTTTGGACACTCCCTAACAGTTTAGTATTTGTGTATTCCGGCACTCAAAACCACACATTAGACTCAAGGGAAGGCCATTCAAAGGATAGTGCAGAGCAGTGCAGAACAGGATAATCACCACACTCTAAAATCCCAGCTACAGAATGACAATGGCACAGCAACTTTGGATGATCCCAACACTTTCTGGTAAATTGAACTTAAATGCAACTATGGATGTCTACTGTAACACTTAAAGACTGAGAATGCTGCAGCTGTCAGACAGTCAGTACGTGCTATATGGTAATTTACATATAAGGCTGCCAAACCCTCACAAAACCTGTTAGAGCAGCATCTTCCTCACCATGGCCCCACTTGCAACATGAAGATATAAACAACAATGAAGGCACAAAGGGAGAAATAAGGGTATATAACAGCTTCTTTGTTTCCTCATAGTAAAAGGATGACATCTCAGTTGGGTGAACTGAAATCCATCAGAATTTCTAAGTAACATAGACAGAGCCTGTGTAAATCAGCCTGTGACATGGATCTATGGTCACCTTAGGAATGCCATTACAGAGCTACTCAAATGTTTAAAATACTAGACAAACAGGCAAATGAAAACAGTGTATACAACTTGCACTCTAAGTATTACACACTTCTCATGACTTCCCATAATTAAATCATATTTTAATGACCCTATGACCAAATTTGTTATTTGCAAAACATCCCCAAGAATTAAGGTATGGAATAAGCAGATGTAAACTGTGCAGGTAAATAGTTCCATGAAGGAAGTAAACTCTTCCATGAAGGCAGGAAATTGTACGCCATTTCTGTGGAACAACTCAAAAATCTTACATCTGCAAAAATTACTAACATAATTGTAGTATTGTGGGGCATTTTTTCACCTCCATGGAAATCTTAATTACCAAAGTATTTCCAATGTTTTGTCTGTGTCTGATATATAAGGCAATTTACCAGGGACATAATACCATTTCAGATATACTGGCACTTCAGAGACTTGAGGCTTGATGTAAAATACAGATATAACTCTGGTTTTCAAAAGCAAAATTAAATTGAAACATATTCTAATACTTGAAATTATTTTACTACCTTTAATGAAAAACATTACAGTAATTTCTAGTCATCTTTTTTTCCCTGTGCTGCTGGAATATGGAAAAAAACCATCTGAAACAAAAAATAGCTGTTATTTGAAGAGAGGGGGAACATCTCACTTCCTCTCTCTGCTACACAAGACTTAAACCGCCACAGAGATAATGCACTAATCTCCTCAACTGCAGTGATGACAGAGGCAAAAGAGAAATTTTACCTTCAGATTTTAAATATTAGTTGTCCTTTTATATTTTTCACTGTCTCTAGTTGTTCAACCTATAAACTAAAATATGAAGATTTAATAAACAAAAATTAGAGGCTCTTTTATCCTCTCTTTTAAAAGTTTCATACCTCTAACTCTCCAGACCTCTAGCTCTCCAGATCCCTCAAGACATTTGCCTACTTTCTTTCTTAGAAGGTGAGATCATTAAGCATTACAACTTTTAAATGCTACAACTTTGCTTGTTAATGACTACATAGGGTGTTACGCTCTTCAAATACTGGCATAGCTACAGAGCTAAGCTGGAAGATGACATCAGTGCAAAACTGAACAGCAGGTTGCAAAAACCTATCACAAAAAAAATCATAACTAATATTTACATTTGTGTGTGTGGCATGTTACATTTGCAACGGATTATAAATTAGGCACTTTCATACCTCCTGCTACTAAATGTAGCACCTTACATGAAATTTTCACACACTCGTCCTAAAGTTTTGCAGCTAGTGAATACTTTCCTGATGTGTGCTGTAAAAAATGTGTCATTTTTGCTGTTGAGGATCCTAGAAAAAGAAACAGCTTTATTCTATGGAAACACTTTTGCTTTGTAGAGCTGGGGAAATTCTACAGCTGACTTTCTGAAACATCTCTATGGATCAACCAACTGCCACATCCTTTCCACTGCTTTAGTAATTCACCCCCAAAGAGCTGGTTTTGTGTTGTTAGGAGACGAGGTATTCTGCCCTGAAATTAGTCAAGTCTGCCTAAACATCCTACTCGTTTACAGTCACTTCTAAAATACTTCAAAAAACCCAAACAAACCCCACACGTGCAATTTTATTCTAATTGTAAACAATAGCTTCAATTACAGGATTAATTTATATATATATTTAACTGCTTGATTAGGAGTGTATGACATTAATTCACACATTCAACTTATTCTCCAGGCTTTGCCAAATTCCTTTTTAAAGAAAACAGAGCAATGAGTAAAATACAGTCCATATAAGTAAAGAGAGATCCAAAATAACTGGCAAAAAGTTATTTTTGCTAAGTTAGTACTGGGTTTAAATAGTCTCATCAAGTCATATTTTGAGTTGTTTTCCATTACTTTTACTGACAATTTTTCAAAGGTTTTCAGCAGCTGATGAAATTTTGGTATTAACACTTTGGTTCAGATAAATCCTTAGGATTCACAAGGATACCATGGAATATACCTGAAAATGTTCTGACATTTTTTAAAAATTAATTTTAGCATTTGAATTCTAACACTGATAATCTGAACATAAAACTAAACCAAATCTTTTTCTTTTAGAAATCGTCACTAGCAACAAATTACAATCTCATCAAATCCTCACAATTAATAACTGACAAGGACAAACAAGTAAAATAATCTTCTAGCAATAAAACCTATTTACAAATTTAATTCAAATCTTCAATGACAGAAACTAACAAAAACCGTTTCAGATTTGAACCAGCATAGGCAAGTACTGGCAACAAGCTCTTCTCTCACAACAACTTTTGTAGCTAAAAGGAATTATCTAAATTACTGCTCCATCTATAAAAAGATAGTATTATCACCAAGTAATCCTTGAATGTTTACAAAAACACATTCAAGCATGGAGCTCTAAGCAACCTGGTCTAGTGGAAGATCTTGTCCACAGCAGGGGGATTGAAACTAGATGATCTTTTCCAGGCCATTCTATGTATCTACAATAATATTTTCAGAAAGATATCAATGTTATAAGTATTTTTTTTTATTTTTTTCTTTTTTTTTGGTGTGCTCTTTGTCTTTTTTTTTTCTCCCAAGGACAACTTTTAAGCTGAGATCATCCAACCATTATTGTGCTATAATCCTACAAATAATTATTGTACACACAACATATAACAAAGTATTTCTCCTACTTCATAAACATCTCAGTTTTTAGACCTTTATAATATGCTTCACTGTTTTTAAAGAACAGTGCTCGATAAGTCTTGCAAATAGCACATTTTTCTGCCAAATTTTTGTATAGTGGTTGAGTTGAATTTATCGAAGAAAATGTAGTGGAAACATGGACATGCTGAAATTTTCACTCCATTTGCAAGCAAAATAACTGGCTATACTTCACAAGCCTCCAAGAATCTGCTACCTCAGTCAATCACTGCAGTACACAACTAAGTGCATTAAAAAGAAGTAAAATAGAAGGACAATGTTCCAGTACTAGAATTCTCATTTAACAAGCATACCATTGAACAGATCTCCCACTAGACTCACTCCTGTGCCTTGGTCCTGCACTGCAGACTTTTTTTAAGAGCACAAGGAGTAACAGCCTTGCTTGGTCTCATGGATTCAAACACCTAGAACTGAGAAGACGATGCACCTCTTTTCACAGATGTCATGGCCAGTTGATTCAGACAATTAAGCATCTACTTGCTTACACAAAGAAACTGCAGGGATTGCACTGCCTTTCAGACCTAGAGAAGAACGTATGGTGATAGGGCACAGGGAAACAAACAGCAGGCTCCTTTTAAGGGAATGTCCGGGTTTTGGCTGGGATAAAGTTAGTTTTCTTCTTAGCAGCTGGTACAGTTTTGGATTTAGTGTGACAATAAAGTTGATGACACACTAGTGTTTAGTTGCTGTTAAATATGTTTACACTAAGCCAAATTTCCCATACTCTGTCAGCCAGCAGGTGCACAAGAACCTAAGAGGCAGCACTGCCAGGACAGGTGATCTGAGCTATCAAGGGGATATTCCATACCACAGAATGTCATGGCCAGTATGTGAACCAAGGAAAGGCAGCTGAGAGGCACTGATCACTGCTGGGCAATGGGCTAGGCATCATTCAGCAGGTATGATTCAGTTGAGCAGCTGTTCTGGGCAAGTTGTGTTTCTCTTAGGTTTTGTTCCTTTCTTGCTCTCCTTTTCATTCCTATTATTATGATGTTTTATTTTGATTCAATTATTAAACTGCTCTCAGCTCAGCCCATGAGGTTTAATATTTTTTTCTCTGAATCTTCTCCCCACCATGGATGTAGCAATCAAGTGCCTGTGTAGTACATAGCCCTAGACTGGGATTAAACCAGCACAAGGAAATGTGCAATTGTATCTGAATTTCAATTCAGGAGAGAAAGTACTACGTGGAAAAAGAATCCTCTACACAACTCATACTAAGTAGAATTGTCAGATGTGATAAGTTTAAAAAAAAAATTACATAAAAGAAAACATTTTGCCTCCATATTTTTAAGTCATACTTTTTTATCTTCAAAGAAGCAGAGTGCCCTCTACTGACTAACACATAAGAGCAGAGGCAGTTATTTCAAACTGCTATTTCTAGAAATATCAGAGAACTGGGAGGGTCCCTTTCAAAATAATGAATGATTCCAGCAGGAATTTTCCTCTGTAAAAATTGCAACTAACTTAAATGATCACATTTGTGTGCTGTCCAACCAAGAAGACTGTCCTTCTAAACAATTACCTCACTTCTTGGAAGTAAACTCTGAAAGTGAGCTTCAGACTTACCCTAGGCATGCAAAGATACATGACACCCTATCACCTACTTATTTTGAGTGTGCTCATTAATTCCTAGATGTTTAGAACAATGAGTTGGCAAGACTGAAGTAAGGGGGCAAAATGTAATCTCAGATGAAAAGCTGTTAGAACAGGGTCATACAAGAATCAATTCAGCCCCAAGATGTTAAAGATAGCAAGCCAACATTATTTTCTCTAGAGAAACCACAGACATATTATACCATAGTGATGAGTAACAATTTGAAAAATGCCTTGAGGGAAAATTAAAATAAAGTTTTATGCCATGTGTGACCTAAAAAAGTGATAGCTTCCTTATAAATTAGGTACTATCTTCTCTATTCCTAGAAATGGACTGCATTTGTGCTGGCTGGTATCAGATGCCAAGAAGAGCTTATTTAAAGGAGGACGGCAAAACACTGCTGACTCCTCTTTCAAGGCTTCAAGCAAACACCAGTCCTGGAACATGCTGCCAACTCATATATCTTTGGGAAGGAGGAAGAAATAACCAATAAAACACATCTTTGCAATACTGAAAATATGGAAACAAGTTTTCTATTTTTGAGAGCTTGAAAAGCTACTCACTTTGCTGCCTGGCGTTTGTAAAATTGATTCATATGTATTTTTCAATGATTAACTTAGCTTATTAACTATTAATATTTGCAGTGAGAGGTCACAGTGGCCTTTTAAACAACAATTTGGGCATGTTACTTATCCACCAAAGCACAATTGGATGAGATTCTCAGGAGAAATAAGGCATGTTCTTTATAAAGGTAACATCAGTCATTGCATGAGAGGAAATAGATTTTTGAAGGGTTATGTTTGTGTCCTAATAGTACATTTTTAATAACCTACATGGTTTATTTGAAAGCCTGTGCTTTTAATAATAATGACATCTATGTGAAGGTAAACAAAATTGAGGGCTTTTTTGAATTAATTTTGATTAAATTTTATCTGGAAGAAGTGGGGGGTGAATAACACAGGTGTGGAATCACAAACACGGTCTATTGAGAAAAACTGTCCTCATTACTAGTATAGCAAGGTTTCTGAATTCAGTCACCTAAGCCTGCTCTTCAATATACTCTGGAGATTCTCCAAGCAACGAGATGAAAATCTAAAAGTGAACATGAATGATGAAGTAAACAGCCACATCCAGACAATTACATCGCATCTCCTGGAGTCAACAGGTTCTACTTAGCCACAAATATCTAAATTTACCCTCTTAATTCTGTCCGTTATTGTTGTTTGTTAGTTTCAGAAATGTCCAAGGCAATTTCCCAGAAAATTTTCAAAACAAATTTATCAAGTTAATTTAGGGAAGCTGTTGATGTAGAAAAGACATGCTGTTTGAGTTATATCCTGCTATCCAGAAAGAACGTTTATTAATAGGCCTTATCTACCCTGTTCACAAGTATTATCAGAGACAGGCAGCTACTTAGGAAATCAGCAGGCAACTACAACACACACACAAACAAATATTTCTAGTTGGAATTGCAGTATTAATTCAAATGCTGATAGTAAGACTGAACTGAATGGTTAACAAAAATAACCTGCAATTAGTCTTTAAAACAAAAGAATTAATTCACCGTAAGAAAAAAAGGCAGGATTTTGTTAAAAAAGCCAGCAAAGCCCTCTTGCTTTAAGTTATCACCTGATGCTATCATTAAAATTTGTTTTCTTCAGTGGGCTTTAAACTATCAATATGAAAATAACCCTAATTACTTTTTAGACAGGGTAAATAAGTATTTTGTTTCAGACTTCTGCCATAAAATGAATCACAAATTGGATTAAATATTGATAACATTTAGCTTCAGTGGATAATTATAGTACATTGATTTAATACAATCCCCCACCTGCAGAACACATCTCCAACTAGGAACACTTTTGCATTTTTGCAAGGTAGGTCAAGACATTATTAATCAAATAAAAGAGAGCACTGCTAGAGGGGAGGAATCAGAGTAAGCTTTATGCTGGTTTTGCAGCCACCCAACACCTTCTTCAGAAGTGCTGATCACTAAATCCGCAAAGCACCACATCCCCACAATCACTCAAATTTGCATTGATGGTGACTGACTTGACAGCCCACACCACAGCACCCAGCAGTTTGTGCATCTAGGTATGTGACCATGGATGTCCTTCAACAATCTCTGCAATGTTACAAACAATGCAGCAGGAGAATTGCGGAGGACAAAGCACTCTTCCATAATTGTCATCACAAATCCTAACATGGAAATGCTATCATAGGAGGGTAAAAGTTTAAAAGGCTAGAAAGTTGGAGATTACATGATAAGGACATGGCTCTGCCAATTTCTTTGAACACTGGTGAGCTTTCCTTCACACTACTACTTTCACACTATTAATAATATATATTCAAATGACTGATTTAAATTACAGATTTAGTTAAAAAGGTCAACACTGAACAGATAGAGAACACTTAATGATGCATGTTAACCTGGTAACTATGGAATGTAATATGGAATGCTCCTTGTAATAAAGTCTGAATTTTATGATCCAAATGCAGTTATAGATTGGTTCAGGCATCAACATAACAATGCTAGAGCACCTCCTATTATATAAAAGTACTCTCAGTTGCAATCTGTCAAACCATCAAAACTGGGTTTTAACCAAAATTGACTGGCTGTGGATTATAGTGGATTTACAGTAGCTGAATAATTCCCTACACTGGCGTCACACTGGTGGCTTTATGTTTAATTGTTTAAAAATCAATTGATGGAAAGCTAGAAAATTCACACTACGGTTCTAAGAAAATACTAAACTTTGTCTTATTTGTGTCATAGGACAAAGGAACCACAGAACTTATGTTTTCCAAAGATTTCAGTGCTGTTTCCCCTGCATCTTCATTTCAGTGTCTTCCTCTGATAGCACATTAGTTGTTGTAGCTGTTAAACTGCTCCACATTGAATTGTTTTAAATTTTAGAATATGGCTTTAAAAACTGTCTTAGGCTGCAATGCAAGATGTACCCAGAAGTATGAATTCTATTACCATTTGCTAAAACCAGGTGGAGCAGTGTTCTTTATCTCTTCCACAACCCATCCTCTCTCCCCGGAGATATCTTCTGTTAATGGCCATTGAATCTCACTGCTTGACTGATAAAATGACATCGTCCCATTGGGAGATCCTCCACCCAGGCGGAGGAGCCAAGCATTCCTACCTGGATAAAAATCTGATATTTGGAACACCACAGTCAGCCTTTTCCCACTGGATTCCCAGAGGAAGACTAGACCCATCTACACCACCACTGGATCTTCAGAGGAAGATGAGACCCTTCTACAGGAACACTGCTTCAACAAAATCACATTTGTCACTCCAGAAGGACTGCAGCCACCATTTAATTGGACTTCTACCAGCACCCTGACTAACAGGATGTCAGGTTCTATTCTGACTATCTCAGTGTTTCTATATTATTGCATTTATTTTAATTTTCCTATTAAAATGTATTTCTGACTTGGGATCCCCCACTAGTTTGCTTTCAAACCAGCACAAAAGACAACAAAATCCACAACAAAAACCCCTTAGAAAACAGGATATCAAATACTGTTGTAAGATTTTTTTCCATACAGTAATCAGTCCTCTTCTTTGATGAAAAATTCAGTCCTATTCTTTTTCAAAATTCAGCTTTTCAGAGGACAGAAAATACTTCCTTATTTAGGGGACCTATTATAGAGAAAGTATATACAGAGGTCCCAGTAATTCACCACAAAGAGAAGTATTTATCCAAATGTAAATTTGGATCAGCAATCACATTTACCTTTTCCTAAAACACTAATCACCGAACAGTAAAATCATTCCATACTATTAAGGAAAAAAGTTAGCATTGTGAGGTCAGCAATTCTCTTGCACTTGTTAGGCCACACTCTTTTCAGTTTAAGCAGCAGAAAGCTGGAAGTGTCCACAGTGTTTCCTCCTGAGGGTCAGCATATGACTCAAGTTTAACAGAGGGAAAAAATCTCATAAAGAATAAAACAGTTTGGACAAGAACAAGAAGCTCTGCCTGTGCACCACTCTGTGGCTGCTGGTCTGCAGAAGCCACCCCAGACTCCTGCACCACAATTATTACAAGTATTGCATAGTGCTGAGATGTCCCAAATACTGCCTCAGCTCTGACAATCCACTTGGAAAACACCTTAGCAAAGAAAAAAGTTAACTAGGTTTGCTAAAGTACACACTGTTGACAAGCAAACACAAGTCTAATTAGAATTAAACTGACCCAATAAAGACCAAGGATTTGATAAGCAGTATCATCAAATTGTGTTTATATACATTTGTGGTTGGTGTCTCAGTGCTTTCAGAGATGTATCATTGTTTGTTTTTCTCTCACATAATTTACTGTCTAACGGGAATCTACAAATTCTGTTGTCCTCTTGCAACTCCTTTGCTGTAACTGTAAGCAAAGTCTTTAATCAAGAAAAAATAAATAAATAAAGCGCTCAATCATTATCAACCTTCAAATACACACATCCTTCTTCACCTTTACAACTTACAGGATCAATGGCAACATATTTGGTCTGACACTAATACTTCCATGTCAAGAAAAAAAGTAGAACAGGGAGGCAGAAGAAAGAGAAGTATATCTTGATGTTTATTTTCTAACTTTTCAGCTGTTTTGCAGCCCCATCTTCTGTCCACTGAAATCTAAAGGCAAATAACTCCTGTAATTCTTACTGAATAAGCACTGCAGAAATCACTACTCCTACAAGAACCCAATAAATTAGGCAAACTCCATCAGGGTCTTACAGAGATCTGTAAGTGGTGTATTTATCCCATTCCTTAAATTGTCTTGGATCAGACCATACTGGAAATACATCAGCCATACATAGTAAGTGGTTTGAAAGGCTGTGTTACCTAATGACAGGTTTTGTATGTTCAAAATGCCTGGCAATCCTTCTGTGAGCATTACTGTGAATTCCGTGGCCTTAATTTAAAGCAAGTCTTACTTCTGTTCATACAAAGTACAGCTCTTGAGTGCATTTTCCTGTTGCATGTGCCACAAAAAAAGCCCAAAAGAGCAAAATCAGCCAACTGATTAAACAAAAAAAAGCCAACCCAAAATAATGGCAACAAGGAAGAAGAGACAGGAAAGGAAATGACATTTTTAAAGACAGTATCCTGTGGGCAGTGTCAACTCCTACTCTCAGAAGATCATAGAATTATAATTATAAAAGGAAGACTGTGTACCCTGAAGTTAGGGAAATATTAAAAATACTCCTAGAATATTTAAACTGATGCTGCTATACTGGTCTTTCCACTTTCATACAGAGATTCAGTGGGTGAGGTAAAGAATTTCTTATTTAATAAGAATACCAGAGAAACACAGCTCTAACCATATGGCTATAGATTTTTTACCATTATTTTCATGGTAAAGGCACCACATATTGCCTTGTTTCATGTTCAATCACCTAAAGCATCTTATTACACATAAGGACAGCCCAGTATTAAATGTTCAAGTGATGTACCAGCATTACCCACACCAACAGAAAAACAACTGTTGAACCTTAGACACACACCCCCCAAAAAACCTGAAGACAGATGATGTAAGTAGCCCTTTTCATCAAGAGTCCTTGTCCATAATAATGCTGGTCTTTCCTCCCAACATGAATAAATAAATAAAGATGTTGGAACAAGTAACAACCAGAACAAGAACTCAGAGGAACAAAATTACTCATCCAAGTGTCACTGTGACAGCCTGCCATGAGCTTGTGATCCATAGGCAAATGGCATCAAACAAAGCAGAAGCAGCTGTTCTTCCTAAACTGCGTAACAATGGAGATGCCTAACAGCTTCTAGAGAGTAGAAGAAGCTGGGCATGCCCAGTGACTCCACACTTTCATAATTAAATTGTGAATTGCATTTGCAGAATATCAGGGACTGAATTTGACTGTGTACTATATTTGGTAATCCCAAAAGTATGTTGTCTGAGTCAGGCTGCAAAAGAAAAGCTGAAACTGAAGAATCTGGTGAGGGTAATAACCATAAATAAACCAGAAAGGAGCCTGATAGAAGAAAAGACAATTTATGATTGAGAAGAAATCTCCCTTTTTTCATTCCTGCTTCCATTGCCTTTTGATCACATTTCAAAGAAGGCTGATGCCAATCCTAAACCCCAAAACATGTCACCACTACAGTTCCCATCTCAATACCTAAACTTTGACAACAATACTGTGTATCCTAAATCTTTACTTTTCCTACTAACTAAACATGTGTACTTAATTCTAAAAAAAACTTACGAAACTACTTGCCAGAGAGATGACAAATAGTCCATTCAGCTGATCCTTAGACATAAGCATCATCACTTTGGTTACAGTCATATGCAAACACCACACACATTAATATGACTGTGTGAGAAGCCAGTAAGAAAACCTAAAAGAAATTGCAGAAACCTTTTACACAAAAGTACTACAGGAACATATTTTACAGAAAGGTAATTCACATCTACAATCCTAACAAGTCACTGTGTTAGATATAACACAGGAAACAAAACTTTCTGTTCAAACTACAATATTGTAGTCTATTCTCCAAATTTAAAACAAACTGATCCTTCTGGGTTTGTATGAACCCTAATTTTTAATTTTCAGAAGTCACACACTATTGAAATCAGTTACTCTGGACAACGTTTACCTGAATAAGCCTATCTGAATCCTAGGAGTTTTTTGGTACAATCTGTATCATCAGCAAAGCCAGTACTGCAACAGTAACTCTGGAAGAGAAAACAAGGTTTCGGGAATTGCTGAACATAGAGGAACAGAACAGACCTAAGGAGAAGTAGAAGAGCAAGACTTGATAGTGTGAATAAATGCCAGACACAGCATATGTGCTTCACTACTTTAAAATGGTGTGGCTGGAAATAGTTCCAAATTCTTAGTGCAAATGAAAACATGGAACTACATTGGAAAACAGTGAATAGAGGAAATAGTGTGAAAGAGGACCTGAGACTGCCATTTCTCAACTCTGCACTGGAGTTTCTCCAAAAGGCAAAGAGAAAGCAGCTCCAGTGCTTTGAATCAAGACCTTACAGTGAACTGTATCTATTGACCTACCTGAAAAATGCATATTTATAAACTAAAGAGGGTGATTAGAAAAAAAAAAAAAAAGAAAGAGAAAAAAGAGTCAAGCAAAACACTTTGATATAAAAATTGCTTTCACAGCATCATGTGAGATGGGTGAAAGGGCCTTCTCCATCTTCTAATTAAAATCTATGATTTCACTCTTCTGATCAATATAGAGAAAAAAAACATTGTCTTTATTAAAACCTGAAATCACTCATTCAGAATAGATTAACATGCCTGTATCATCCTAAAGATTAATGTCTCAGCTATCACTAACATGACTTAGCTGGCAAGAAGATGACTTTGACATAAAAAACTATCAAGCATATGCAATTGTGTTAATGCAATGGTATGCTGCTGGGGGAAGATAGACTTCTGCCAGCTTTGGAACCAGAGAGCAACCCTCTGAAATCAGAACTATTAAGCAGACCAACCAGCAAAAGTGAAAGCTGTAGAGCAAAAATTCCAGCAAACAAACTACGAACACACTCATGAACTTGTCACCACCGCATCCTCACCAGTACTGTTTACCTTCTTCACGCAAACCATGTTCCTCTTAATTGTTTCCTCAGATAACCTTCCACTAGCCATTTATTTTTATCCCACACTAAGCTCTTAAAACTTAACAGATATACACAAATAATTGTATATGAACAACTCTGATTGACAGCTCTGTCTGCAATTTTTAACTCTTTTGTTTGATGAAGGCCTTGTAGATAAGTTGATAAACTATCCCCCTTTGAGGAAACACCCAACAACAAATAACACATCACTTGTTACTGCACTGCAAAACTAACACTCTCTCAACTTCTGCTGGATGTTAAACTGTTCTGAGTCCTTTCAGAAAGCTTGTAAGTGAACTAGCTTCTACATTCCAGAACATCAGTTTATCACATAAAAAGAAGATCAAACAAACAAAAGAAGAGGTACTGTCTACTGAACCTGAAGGCAAATAAATCCTGTAATTCTGTACTAAATTCTGTACTGTAGATGGGAACAGTCACTTTATTTTCTGGACATAAAAGCTAGATATTTAAATTGAATTCACTCTTTCGGCAGTATGAGAGCTCTTAATGAATCACATTTACTGGATTCCAATGCTGCATACATTTATCATGCAGTTCTTGAGGAACTGAATTTAAAATAATTGCTTTGGGTTTCCTCTTTGATACATTATACAGATATATACATATATATATAGTTACATTGCAACTGTAGCTCCAGATATGTGCTAGGTTTGTTGCAGCTATACTCACTGATTAATTTTGAAATTAATTTAGGCTATTGCTTATGGAACATATTTTGTCCTTTCTTTAAAAATTTTTTTGCATACTTTTTTGAACAGTGAGAAATACAATACTGGACTCCAATTTTTAATAAATCTATTTTAAGAATAAAATAGGAGGTTCCTTCATTTTCCTTTCCTGCCTATGTAAACATGTAAATCCTTGTAAAAACTAAATGAAGTGCAGACATACTAATTCAGTAATCAGTCCCTCATTCAGATCAGGCTGATTACAGGAACAAAAAAGAGGGAAGAATGGTTTTTATATGGACCTCCTGCTCATCTGTGAGCTCTGCCCTAGTTTGAACCTAGAGTGTAGGACATTTGAGATGTTCACAGATGGCATGTGTTAGTGGAGATTGTTAGTTATTATTTTCTCAATTTCTTGGCCCAGGAATGAGAGATTGGAAAAGACTTCTGAGTGATTTTGGTCTTGAGAATAAGGTGAAGTATTGCAATTTTAAAGGTAGATTTATTTCTCTTGAAAACCACATTAAAATAAATGTTCATGAAATTGTAGCAAACTAGATCATTTTGATTTATCACTCATGGGACTGTACAAACTACTGAATTAAGATTTTCTGCAAGAAGAATCCACCAGACAGGAAGAACCATGGAGGCATTTTCCAAATGCAGGTGGCAAATGACACAAAGCACCCTTAACTGTTTCACTGTGGAAAATTATGAGAGGAGTGGGTAACAAGGAACATCTGGTGTACTGCAAGCCCCTGCAGTTACCTCCATCACAGCAATCCTTGCCCACCCAAGAGCAACTGAGAAGAAAGATGCAAAAATGATTGTATGGAACATAAATGAGGTAAATACCAAGAAACTTCTGTGGTGTAGATATCCTCAATTTGGATTTACTCATGAGATGGCTACTAGAAATGCTGCCTTTTAAAGGGGAACAGCTAAAACGCAGAGTTTTTTAAGAAATGTAACTGGTCTGCTGACATTAAATATTTTACAGTATTTGAATACAGACTGAAATGTATTTGAACAGAAATGTATTCAAATGCATAATCCTTTGCCAAATTTCTTAAGTGTTCTGATTTCTAACATCTATACTACAACAATATCTGAATGAAGATACTTATCACACATCCTTTCCTGTATGCCTAACATTAAACTTTTTCTAAAGCTGACGGAGGCTGACACTTCCTGTATGTAAATAAATCTATTATTGTCCTTGCAGCTCTTTAAGTGAGACCCAGAGTTATATCAATATTTCTCCTCTTTCACTAAACCAAGAACAGTCACATATTTTTTCCACTTGTATAAAAATTTTTGAAAAACTGAAATCTTTAAAGGGTGATTCACTGGTTCATTTTATTAAAAGATTAGAGCTTAAGTTATAGTTCAATAGAATGAGACTAGAAGCAAGACATACTGATTCAAGACAAATTTTCCCTTTTTTTAAAATAATCAGTATGAGAAACTTAAAACTCTCATTCTTTTTTCCATGTTATTTATTGAAGAAAATTACATACAAGTGTTCATAGTCAGAAACTCTAACAAATTCTGCAGCTGAAGAGGTCCTGCCCCTATATATGCCATATACACCTTTTATGACATTACACAATAAAGAAAGAAGGTGATTAAGTGATTTGTTGCTTTCTGTAACCATTCAGCAGTATTTCGATTTGACCACATATGTGTACCTTACTAAAATACAACTGAAAACATCTACCGCTGGATGACTTGAAGTTTCTCTTCACATTACTTGTTTTTCCAATACTACTTCTTTCCTTATTAGATAACCCTATTTTGTGAGTTCTGAATATATGAACATCTTTTCAAGACAGAACATTCTAGCCCTACACCTAAACTGCAAAATAGAGGTTTAACTCTGGAACCATCTTGCTAGAAAGCAAGCCTTTGGTGGCAACAGTGACTTCTTTCACCACACTATGAATCACAAGGGGCATTTAAGTCACTCTTAGGCAGTTTGGATGAAATAAACAAACAGTGGTGCTATACTGTTTATATGCATTACAACATCTGTTATGATGAAAACATTAGCATTATATGTATTCTAACAATGAAAACAAAATGCTAAATAGAAAAATACATTTTAAAATGAAAAAGTTTCTTTTCACAGAGAAGTTTCAATTCTATTGAAACCTGGGACAATGAAAAAATAATAGTTATCTGCAATCTTTGAGCATGGATTGCAATTGGTGTGAATCAGTGTAGATTCACTGAAACCACTGTGGCTCTGCCAGGATTTTCTGATCTTCACCAGCCTCTTACCCAACACCTTGTATTACATCATCAAACAAGCACCAATTTTTGATGAATATTACTTCAAGCCAGTAAATGGGAGACATGTCATTGGTATGAATCCAGAATCTCTTCTGTCAAATGGATTTTATGTGTTCACAGTCATTCTGGATATATGAAGTAACTACCATGTATCTGAAGTTAAAGAGATGTCATTACATGTAATGTAAATATTTTCAATTAAGGCAATCCATTCTACTATTGACACTTAATTTCTCCTAATTTCTCCTGCCAAATAAGAGGCTGGTATTCAACACAGTTAATATTTATGGTATTTATGACTGACTTCATATTAGGTTGAGAAAAAGTATATAAAGCAATGGATAAAAATGGATCTTGGATAACTTCATAAAATTATTAAACTGGAATGATGTGTAAAAATGCAGCTACTGTCAAATTTTCAGACTCTTCTTGGGTGGAATGCTAAGTAGAACCCTAAGAAATTTCATAAAAGAATAGCATGACTTCAGCAGAATATTGTATCATAAAGAAAAAAACATTTTAGAGACATTAAGAAAATATTTTTTTCCCTGAGAAAACATGAAATATGTAGAAAGGAGCAAAATACAGGAAACAACTTCCTAGTTGTATTAACCTCTTTAAAGTGTGAGAAAAGTGTTAAATATAACTGAAATTGTAAACAGGTAAAAATATATCTGCTTTGTTACGAAATATGATATTTCTTTTTAGAGCTAGAAAGTAAGTGCAGTGTAAGTTTTGCTTCTCACCATTTATCTACAGCAAGAGAAAGTAAAAAATGTTGACAAGAGATCATCACTACTTTTGGATCCATAAATTACGAGGGCAACAGCCACAGGCCTCAGAAACAGAAAATCAACAAAAATTATATGTTCTATTCAAATAAGCAGAAAATTAAATTTGTAGAAAATAATCTGGAAAGAGAACATGCTGTGTCCATATATATTGACTGTAATGTGCTTAATACAGCTGTAACAACTAGCTGATTTGAACTATAAAGCCTGACAGTACCTTAAAACAAGTAAATCCATTCAAATTGCACATCAGTCATCTCTTGAAGGCGGCAATATGTAATAAGAATTTAAATCCTCTGAAAAAGGCATGGATGGCATCATATTAAGAGAACACTGAATTCAAAGTTTTTCACACACTTCAAGGTCTCCCATATAGAACTCTTTCAAGCATTATTAGTCTGCAAGTTTGTGGGCAAGTGTTATTTTTACAGCCTCATATTTAGTAACATGCATCTTGAAATCATTGGCAGACGTGTGTCTGTCACACAGCGTCTGAGACAATGATATTTCATCTTCAGTTTTCAGTATCATTAACAGTTGAATTTAAATTAGAATAATTAAGTTATCTAACCTGTTTGCTATGTATTTTGAGTTATTTCACTAAGGGAACAACATGAAATAGCATGCATATAGGGAGTTTTCTTAATTCTGGTCTGTTTTCCAGTTACATTTTTTCTCTCAAAAGGAGGCAGGAAGGCCCTTCACGACTGGAGAAGAAAAAAATTAGGGGTGGATAGTGAAAAATTTACAGAACTAAGTTTTTAAACAGACACAGCTTCTCCATAAGCAAGGACAGATATCTCAGTGGGAAGCTAAAAGCAGTAATGTTAGCTTGGACTTCCTTACAGAACTCTTTGCACACTTTTCAGTTTACTCTTTCAGTAGCTTTATACTCCTGCATAAGTAATGTAATCCCTTTGAAAAACTCTTAAATAGGAGATACAATTGAAGTGGGAAACATAAACAACCCAAGGCACTTTTGCTAGTCTAGACTACATACAACAGTATGGAGAAGCTCCACTAAAAACTCCCTTTTAAAGAGCAGAACTCCTCCCCACTTTCCCGCAAGCCAGTAAGAAAAGTGCTCCCAATGAAATATTTTCTGGCTCATCAGAAAAAAATAATTTTGAGAGATCAAGTTCTATTTTGTCTTCCAAGTCTGCACGTTCCTGCATGCATGTCAAGCCTTGACTTGGAGGATGCAAGTCTGCAAGGCTTTTTGCTTAAAGAGAAAAAAATGGGGGCAGCAGGGGGGCGCTACAAAAGAGGTGGCTTGAAAAAAACTTCTTGAGAATTTTCAGCACAAAGAGATGCCAGTTCTGGCTACCATTATAAAAAATTAGGTGCATTTGACTTCCTTTTTGACTAATCTGTTGGGTCTGACACTCCCTCTCTCCCATGTCCCTGTCCTCACTCCAATCCTCATGCCCTAATGTCTTCCCTCCAAACTTATATGCAAATAACATAAAAGAATTTGTTAGCCTGGACAAGGAGCAGAATAAAACAAAAACTACAAAACCCAATCAAAACCAGAAAATATGCAAAATGGAACAAAGCAAAGAACCACACAAAGACAGCAGCTTTTTTTATAATTAAGGCTGAAACAAACTTTCCACTAACTTCACCAACACAAAGTTTCCTTTTAAGCTTTTTACTCACTGTAATCTGACAGATAAATCTTTGGGAGACAATGAGGGTTTCAGAAGAGATGAACTAATCACATGAACATTTGTTTTCTTGTAAATATTCAATGAATATTTGTAACAATTTAAGAGTGAATGAGTCGTCTTTTGTTCTCCTTTGTCAAAAAACATACTCAGCTAGTTTATGAAACCAGAATACAAAACTCCATGTGAAAAACAGGAAAAAAATAACTAGAATTTTCTAGGCTGCTGATGGGTTGCCTTCTAGCCTCTGATCTGTGAGAAAAAACCATTTCCAATCCTCCAGATCCTCCTGTCTAAAGAGTAAGGAGGATTCAGTAATGCATTCCCCAAGAACTTTCAGGCATAAAACTCAAGTGCATAATGTAAAATTGTGAAGGAAGATTTTTTTTTCCCCTGAAATGCAGTTGCCACATAAATTACGATTCCCAAGGCTGTTGGCAGGATAGGCATCCTATGGCTGACATTATATTGCCTCATCAGTCCCACAGAGGATAATATGAATCCCATCCAGGTCCAGAAAAAAGGGTCTAAAGGACAAATTGTAATCACATGTGAACTGAAAAAAACCAAGAAAGGTAAAACAAAGCAAAGTATAACCCTAAAGCATTAGGGACCTTCAAGGGAGGCAGGCAAGCAGGAAGACATCTGAGGCAGAAGGATAAATGGGACTTTTCTGGGAATTACAAGGTAACTACCAAATTGTTCTCATGATCAATGAGGTTTGTTAAAGAAAATTTCTTAATAAATTAGGAGAAAGAAGCTTTGATGTATGAAACCACATGAAGCTTTCTAAAATACCGATTTTTCCAATACCTGCAAATTATCTAAAGGAGGGAGTATCAAGGATATAAGATATTTTTTTTTCTGAATAACAGAGAACTTGGGAATATGAATCCCTTCTTTTGTATGTTAAAAATATGCTTAAAAGAAGCATTAAAAATATGCTCCAGAAAGAGTTATGATGAAATATGATACAATGGACCTACTCCCCCAAGTAAAGGCAGCAAACACAAAGGTATCTTTATCCAATCAAGATTCTGAAATTAGACAAATTATCTGAGAAAAAAATAAGTTTGCTCATCTGATCCTACAGCAGATCACTCCAAACAAAGAATCTAACCAGGAAAAAGGAGGTTATCTAAATGTTCTCACCAAACAATTTTCAAAACTGCCAAACAGACCCATTTCTCCAGGTCTGTGAAGTTACAGAAGTATTGCTGATCCACTGCAAGTCTTCAAAACCAAAAGTAACTCAAAGTATTAGTACTCAGCTATCTGTACAGCACAGCTATAAAAACATGTTCAGCACCATGTAACATTTTGTAAGTATTGCTACAGAATTAGCTCACTTTCAGAAAAAAAGTGTAAATTTTGAATTTACTAGTGATGTTAATTTTTTCAAATATAAGGAGAATAATGATTCATCATGTAGCATCCTGACCAATGTTTTGTTTCCTGAGAAAAGAATACCAAAACCAGTAATAACAGAATCAGTTTCCCTATTTATGGCTTTTTCTGTAAGTACTCAAAACTAAATTGAAGCTCAGCAAAAAGCAGTGTGTGTGTGTATATATATCGAAGTAACATAAATGGGACAGGATTCAATGTTACAAATATTGCTACTTTTGGTTTCCTGCATTACATTTCTTGGCTGAACATGTTCTGCTGTTGAAACCGCAAGTGTTTGCTGTTTCTTTACTATCAAATTTAGATTCCTTAGAAGAGATAAAATGTGTTTGGTTTTTTTCTGCTCCAAGCAATGACCATTTCAAGCATTGTTTTATTTCTAGTTATCTTCAAAATTTGATTCAAATACTTCCATATTTTCACATTCATTATAAAAACTCTATGGCTTTGCACTTGGAAATACATAGCCATTTCAGCAGTTATATTCAAAAACTGAAAATAAGTTAAATCAAAGTGAAAAAACATATTACAATGGGTATTGCTCCTTTGATCCTTGTTGCATTGTATCACAATTTCAGAAACACGGAAAAACTGCTATGGAACTTAGTGCTTATCACAGTTCCTAAATGTCAATAGTACACATTAGTCTTTCTGAACAGTACAAAATTAGGCAATCCTATGAAGACTTTCTTTTTACAGTTCCAGTTACTTGTTACTTGTTATTCCTGCTGAAAGCAGACACTAAACCTGCACAGTTAAATACAATACCACGAAGTGAAGCATATATTGTATTATATAACATATTAGGTATGATCTAAAATTTCTGAACACTGGAAAACTGCAAGTTTTACAATCCTAAAATAAACTGTGAGATTTAATTTTCTGAAGCATCAGTGGAAGAATAAAACCAGGTATAAATTAATAATTAAAATTAAAACCCTCATATGGAAGGGCAGAAGGGCTAAACTGAATCTAAACTAAGCTAAACTGGTTTTGACGTGGAAAAAAGGGGCTGTAGGTACAGAAGAAAATCTAAAGTAATGGACTGGTTTTGGTAATTCAGCACATGAAATGGGAGAGAGGAACCTGTTACAACACAGTTTGGAATTATCTAGTTCTGGCAGCAGGTGCAGAATTATTTTCTTAACAGAATCCTTCCTTACTGTGGAAGTATATCTTCCGCCATCAAAAGAAAAATGAGAGAAATGTCTTGATTCCAAAACTATGTATAGACTAACCATTCTTGCTTTGAAGTCTCTGGAAACACATTAAGTCTGCTGTCAACAAACGAGAAATATGCAATAGCAACACCTTGTCAGGTTGAAAGCAGAACATTAAAAGTCTCACAGAAGAACTAGGACCCTGGCAAAAACCCCAAAAAATACCCTCCCCTCCCAAACCACCAACCCCCCCCCCCCAAATCTAAAAAACAAAAAACACACCAAGAAAAAGGGAACAAAAAAGCAATCAACCAGCCCCCCACCAAAAAGCGACACCAGAATCAAACAAATCAAACAAAGAAATTTTGAACCAAACCTGAGAACTACATTCTGTACCTGGTATTAACTTTTTTACTATCATTTTGAGAAGACCATCAGTGATAAATGGCAGGATCATATGTTGCTATACAATTAATAACCATATTTTTGCAATCTCTACTCCTCTCCTGTATGACTCTTTCCTTTCCATTCTTTACATATTTTTCATTGCTCCAAGTATTTCCATCAAAGATCTTGTAAGGTGCCGCCCTAAGAGTTTGTCTTAGATCCCATACTACCTATAAACACTCCAGCTTCCAAAAGCGTGTCCTGGGGACAGGACATGGGAGACAACTTCTAGTGACATTGATGTACAAAGTTACAGTACTGCACAGTACAAGCCCAAAAACTCCTATGAGATTTCTAATTATAGCTTTCATTCTCTCTTTCTGTTCTCAAGCAGCATTTCAAACACACTGAACTTATTTTCATAAGACTCTGAACTAAGGAGTGAGTTCAGTGCACACAGCTTCTGAATTGTGCAGGAGTTAACATTTTTGGAACTTTTCTCCCAAATGTCATGCTTTTATTAACATCAACTAATGGGTTTTTTTCCTCTTATTTCCTGAATATTTACTAATAAGTTCCTAAGCACTACTACAAATAATAGATGCCTAGAAATACAAAGATTTTGGTAAGAAATCTTCCTGTGTAGCCAACATTGTTTTTTACATCAATCTGGTTCTAACCTTACTTTATTATTGTCTTTTTTATACAGCCAATGGTGCTTTCTCTAAGCTTTTAACTGGTCATCATCCAGGATGTTAGATTTTTTTATTTAATAGTGAAATGAGTTAACATAAAGTTATTTTAGCACAGATAATTTAGGGTTGGCATGCTTTATCCAGCCTGTTTGAAAATTACTTTAATCAAAAGAATTAAAGCAGCTCTGAAAAAAAATTCTCACAAAAATATTTATCAGAGAATATATAATCATTGACACAGAGCTTAAAACCAGTCTTTCAAATAGCTTGGAACTTTTTCTGAATGAACTGCAGTATAACATTCTCTTTTAAAAATGCATATGAATGTCTGTATAATAAAGACAAACATCATAAAACTAAGAGCACTATTAATCAGTTAGCAAAACAAGGTAATTGAAAGACAGAACAGTTCTCCAGACCCGAGACAAACCTTACCCTAGCAGGAGATTACATGACAAGCCATCTCATTTGTATAGTAACAAACACAGCTATGTTTCTATAGCCTAACAACTGCCTGGTCACCTGTACGGAACATTTTCTGACCTCTGCCTAACTGTTTGCCATGATTCATGTTGTTGTCAAGCTAAGAGGTAAAAAAAAAAAAACTGCAGCAGTGAAGCTGTTCAGTGCTGTGTCACACCTGATGCTCACACAGCTCACTGTGTTCTCCTCTTTAGGGCCTCTCACATCAGCATCACAAATACCAGAGCCTGAATTCAAAACACTGCTTCTGGTTCTAGAGGGTTCCCCACTTCTCATTGAAATGAGAAGAACCTGGTGTCCAGAGGTTTATTTGAATCTTAAACACAGCACATAGAGAGCCTACAGAAAGGCAGATGGAGTTTATGAACTAAGGAGGTAACTGATAAAGCATCTGCCTACTGTATTTACAGAGGGGCAAGTATCAAGAAGCAAAGCAGTTTCATTGACACTAGCAACATGTTCGGCAGACATAGCTGCACTGACTTCCTAAGTTCTACAAGTAATTCAATCAGAGGAACAATGAAATGGCCCCCTGCCTCCAACCCCTGAATGACACTGTATGTCACAATTTATATAACTGGCTTGCTTCATAACAACTATCAGCCACTTTCCTAACTCCCGTGATATGCTGGTTTTGCTTCAGTTTTCAAGCCTATTCCATTAATAACTTAAACTCTAAGTAAAGTATTACTACTTTTCTTGCCTTCTCCTTTTGTATTTACAGAGATAACAAGCATGACACATGCACATTAAAACAGTGCTGTCCTTCTGAGTTACTGACCAGAAAGCTAAATTGCTTGTGCTGCTGTTCATAACTTCAACAAGTTTACGATCAGCCTCCTCATTATTTTTTTCAGCATTAGTGACACAATTAAAATACTATGCCAATTTTGTTCTGCTGCAAGAGCTTAAGGGAACTTACAAAATGCAGAACTGTTGTTCTTCTAGACTCAAGCTCCTAAGGAGGAAGTAAACCTTAAATGCAGCCTGAGACAATTATCAAGGGAAATATACACACAGAGGCTTTCATAAATAAAGGCTGCTCTTCTTTCTACCTTGAGCAGGAGTTACAATGCCACCACCTTGTAATCAGTTTAATGCAAAAGGGAGCTCCAGAAATTTCAGTCTAGGACCTTTAAGATGTGTAAGAATAACTAAGATAATACTACCTTCCCTTCCCCAGAAGATATTCAGTGCGTATTACCAAGACTTTAAAACAAAAAGTATTGCAAATTCTAGATTTGTGTTTGGTTGGTTGATGGCGGGGGTTTGTGTTTTGTTCTTTTTTTGTGTGTTTTTTTTTAATAATCTTCATTTTACTTAACTCTGGTACATTATGTTTAGTCTCCTTGGTAAGTGGAATAGGAATGAAAAGTCTCCAAAGAAAATGGTCAACTGACAGATGAATGACCACGACATGGTATTTACATAAACTACCAAAAAATTGTGTGACTTTGCCAGGTAACCAGCAAATTCCTCCCTTTTATTCAGCTACTGCCTCAGGAGCAACAACAGAAAAAAACCTCAAACACAACAACATACTGAAATGAAAAAATTTACTTATCATTATAGATTTACTTCACTCAAGCTCTACAGTAAATATTTATTAGGAGAGGGAAAAGTAATGAACAAAGCAGATTAAAAAGAACACAGCTGGACAGTGACTCATCAGTAACACAACCAACTCTGCATCAAGTAACATCATGTATTCCTAGTTTGTTTGCCATCAAGCATCCAAACCTAAACCCAAGGAGTCGAGTGTTGCTCCTAACTCCAACGTACAATGTATTTCTAGAGAAGGATTGCCATAAAGAGTTGCTGTCTATACAGACTGAAAACACCTTCATCCCATTAGTAAGCACCTCCTTTTTATTTTTTTCTTAGCCCCTTAATTAAAAAGGAAACAGTATTTCAGCAGTTAGATCTTCAGAAGAGGTCTAAAATTAATTAGTTCAGGCAGTATAATTTGAGGTGTAATTTTTTTTCACCACCCCCACAGATAGCAGAGCTAAGTGGAAAGAGTGACTAAGGTAGCACAAGGACAATGCCATAGATTTATATGACTAAGGAAAAACAGTATTAAATTTATCATGTAAAAAAACCCACAGAATATTCCACTAACAAAAACAATAGTAACTGAATTTCAGTTACTTACTATTGCAATCTTTCTCTGGATGTTTTCCCCATATTTTTCATTTCAATAAGGTATTCAGTAATATTAACATTTGTTTATCAGGCTCTTAACAAAGAAAATCTTCAGAAAAAAGTAAAACTGTGTCTTACAAAAACTCTGCTCATGCTTTTCACCAAAACTTACTAAAGCACAGTCTAAAACTAAATTTTAACTGCGTCCTATACAATAAATACAAAGCACAGAAATAAATCTTCCATTTTCTTGAACAGAGATTTTATTATTGGCAGGACTCTGCATATCACATTTTTTAACTTAGCCTTTACACCAAACACAGAAAAGATGCAGTAGCCTCCTGAGAAGGAATCTGTTAAGTCCCATACTTTGGAGAGGAAGGCAGTCAGCCAGAGACTTGCCTTTTGACATTGCAAATATACTGACCAAATTATGAACCTTTGCTCATGCTTATGAAGCCTTCCATTAATAACCTGGTATTAGTCTGAGCAAGTACTTATCAATATGATTAAGAGGACAACCACTGGACTCATGACAATTAACGGCAAGTTTCAAGTACCCTTGTAAAAGATAAAAACTTATGGGCCAGATTGAATGCATTCTTTACTAAAACATGCAAAGATTTCTTTGAATACTTGTTTTTTCCTGAAAGTTTTTGCATGAATACTTCCACTACGCTTGTGAAACTTGTGCTTGGAAGGATACTTGATGTCAAGAGGGAATGCCTTGTAGAATAAATAAGTGGAAAGAACATATTTTTGGTTATAATTTCAATTACACCTTTAATCTTCATTATTTTGCTGAAGAAAGTTTGTAGGGAAGCTTTCTACCATCTCTGTGTAATCTGAAATACAGGTACTGTGGCTCCTGAATAAAAGCCTAAATACTGTTTAACCGCCTAGAATAACTCCTCCTACTGACAATCTGTGTAGAATCAGAGGCAAATAGGTTTCCATGGGTAAACTACCCATATTCCTGCTAAATGCATGCAAAATACATGGCACTGGTTCAGCCTGCTGCTCTGCAGTGGTAGTGGGGTGCTGGTCAAATAAATAACAAGAAAGTAACTGTAGATCAAAGTGTAGATCAAACTTGGTGTTTCTTGAGCCAAGTATTTTTTTTTTGGTACTGGAAGGGGCTTCGTTAGCTTGCCTTGTGCACCCCAATGTCAGTAAACCCAAATCAGCTGCCCTATGGACTACAGACAGTGATTGTTCAAGTGCACTATCTGTATGGCAGTCATATGCCCCACCAACAGTGAACTCACACTGACAAGACAGAGGGGGAGGAGGAAAACACTTCTTCGCTGAGTCAGACTCTGGAGTCTGAGGCTGGCAATGCAATTAAGAAGTATCTTTCAGAAATCTCAATTGTGCTTTCACTGTTCATCTACTAGGCAGGAATCACTTATGTTAACAGCATTTCACTAGAAGAGCTGGAAGAGAGGAAAATAAGGTTTGCCTTCCTAATTGTTATTTCCAACTTCTACTCAGTTGTAAGTACCTATCCTTCAGTTTTCATATAATTGAAACAGTGATAATGGAAAGGTCAAAAAGCAAGCGTGTATTAGATTAAAAAGATCAGAGGTGGTAACGCAAGCAAAAACAGGGTGGTGACAGAAAGCATTAGAAAGCAATATTCACTACAAACTGACTATGCACAATCCTGCAATTTCCAAAATTAGGATTAATTTTGTTACAACTTCTCACAGCAGAGGACAGATTTACTAACGCTAAAAAAAAAAGTAAGTAAAAGGGAGTCAGTGAAAGCAGAATTAGCAGCTAAGATACCAAAAGCCCCTCCTTATGTTTAGACAATGCTAGTACAATTACTAAGATATCAAAAAAATGCTTCAAAATGGTGCCAGACATGTTTTAACAAGGAGTAGATTTTGGTTTTAACTGTTTTAAAAAACTGATGTCAGAAGAGGCAGCATTAGTTTTGTCCCATTAAAAGAAACGTACTGGAGCTCATCTTAAACTGTGCTTCTTGAAGCTAGATTGTCTTTTTCCTGCTTGTTACACAGCCAATATTAAAATTAAGAAATTGAAGGTAATTTCTTTATAAATTGCTTTACTTACATGTTAAATGGTAATTAAATCACTATTGTTTCATATCCACAATAGAGAATTTCACTTCTTAAAAGTAACTTTCCCACCATTAAAAAAATGAACACTCAAAAGCAGAACAAAACCCCAGACAATGTGTGAAATTCACATTCAGAAACCAACGAAGGGAGAAAATTTCTTGACAGGCAACAGTTCACACTTTTAATCTCAAAATAAAGATGAACACATACATTTTTTTACCAGCAAAAATACTTTCCATCTTGATTTTTCTGATAAGTGAATAGTATCGACCTCTATAAGTTAAAATGCAAATAAATCTTCAACAAACAAATCAGGTTGGCAAGAAATGAAACCTGATAGCAAAACTTGAGTTGCTTACTTTAGTTTCATGTAGGTCACTTAGTTTAGCTCAGGGTGTTTCTTGTTTTAATCAGTGGAAGATATTACCTGCATCGATTAACTGCATGATCGTATCAACCAGTATAAGCATATATTAAAAATTACCTCCAAAAGGATCTGGTATGGACTTAGTGACATTTTCTAGAATGTTCTATAGTTGCACATGAGGTCTGAGGTCAAACTTAGAAAATCAGCCAAGAAATACTTAATTGAGAGTTTGGGGGAGGTGGGGTGGGGGGGGAGAGATTTGAAAGAAAGACTTAAGCATAAGATAGGGATAAATCATCTTTATACCCTCCTGACAGTTGATGCTTTTAGCTTCAGGCACTACTCCAAGTTAGAACATCCTCCATGGTGACCTAACTTTCAGCAGCAGCTAGTAGATCTGGCAGACATTGCTGTGCTTTCTCTACTTTCTCAAATCACATCTCTGTACACGAATACTGAACACTGCAGGGGAGCAGAGGTTAGTGCGCAGATCCTGAGGTTGGCCATAAGGAACAAGTATCCAAAACCACTGCAGTCCATTTTCTGAACCAGCTCTCAAGACTGTAGAGCATGTACTTCTGTATGTGTGTGCAGCTGCCCAAGGCACTGAGCCACAAACATGATTCCAGCATTCAGTTCCCCAGTGATACAGGTTGTGAAGCAACACCAAACTAGCAGTGACTAATACTTTGGTAAAATGATGTCATAAAGGAAGGAAAGAGTTTTGTTTCATTCAGAGGACAGAAAGGGGAAAAAAAATAGGCAATTACCTTACTCAAACTAGTTTGCTTTAAGTTTCCTATCTTTGAATTAACCAACATTAAAGTTAATTTAAATGCTGTGGGATACCATCCAAGATCCATATTTAGACTCTTATCTATGCTGCTTGCGGTAAGACCGACATTTTCAGGGCCATATAAGCCACTGAAAGTGACACGGACTGAAGAAAGGATCCCTACAGCTTACTGCAGGCCACCAGATGTGTGAGAGAATTTCAAAGAGACTGACAATTCATGGTGATTGAAGGCAGCACATGCTAAGCATGCTTACTGCTGCTCTCCATTTAAGAATCTGTGCTGCAAACTGCATGTGGGTTTGTCCTGGAACTGCTCAGAGCAAGACTGCTACTGCAAGCAGGGCGAAGGGCAGAGAATCTGGGGCACTGGACAGAATCACAGTTAATAATACTGGAAAGGAGGGAGGAAAAGCTCTGCCTTTGAAGAATCTCCCCACAATAGCTCTGAACACTTTTTCCAGCCCTGGTCTTCATTTTAATGTCTAGCTATTAGTACTTCAGGCCTACCCACTGATCTCTATTGAGTACAGGTCTCCATATAACAAGATGATATAAGACGAAAGACAGTAGAGAGTGACACTCAGAATGGCAAGATTACCACAGAACAGAAGAAGTATTTTAAGGGATATGAGCCTTTCCCTTATTCTATAATCGGTTGTGCTGAAGAAAAAAAAATTATGTAGTGCAGAGGAGAATACTTAGCTCACTTATTGATTTTATTTATAAATGGTAACAGTGAAGGCACTTGTAACACACTATAAGAGTGGAGATTTATCATTGCTTCTTTCGTAAGACTCATCTGTTGATGTAGTGAAGCATAATTAGGAGATGGGCATGAATACATGTCTGAATTTTGCATGCAGTAGTGTTCTAGTTAAGAGTATTTTTACTCAGCCTTTCAAAACATCTATGAACTCCAATTTCTACTATAAAGTTACTTCCTAGTGAAAGCATGCATTACATTTCTGCTCATTTTAAGGATGAGATAGTTACTGTCTCTTCTTTTCTTGTACTGTAAAGAAGGGACGTTATGTATTTCGTGCAATGCTGCCAACTGCAGACCCAAAATTATGGCATTGTTTTTTGTTTGATTCCTCAGCCACTTGGGAATACTTATTTTTAACAAGAACTGTAGTAAAATTCCCTGGAACTCTGCAGCTGGTATAAATCTGTATCTGCAAAGCAGGTGCTGGAAAATACAACTATATCAGGAAGCCTGTGTTTCAGAGTCATATCAACCATTTTTCCAACTGTGTTAAATACTGATTCACGTGATTACTTCCTGTGCTGCTAAAGAAAACTAAGACTGTCCTGAGAAACTCCCTGAATTCTAAGAAGTGCGAAAGCTCAAAAAGAATATGGGAACCAGGCACAAGGCACAGCAGTGTAAGAGTTCTCATTTAGTACTCTCCCTCACACTCTTCTGCCAAATACAATTGCATAAAATTAGAGAATATGCAAAGTGAAAGAAAAAGAAATCCCACAAACCTTAACACAAGAACATAGATCTAATTGCCAAATATAAAATAATAAAAACAGTTGTCTAAGGAAATACCTTACTTGATAACCTGTTGAGAAATAATTGTGTCATGTTCAAAGATTAATGACCTAATGAGACCATCTGAACACTGGAAAAGCATTACTAAACAAACTCTCTTCAGGGACTAACTCTTTCTTTACAGAGCAGAATCCTGACAACTCAGCCTACATATCAACTATATATTCCTCCCTTTGCCCACATCTCTACCAACCCCTCTCCCTAAGGCGTATTTATTTAAATTTCCTCTCATTGTAATAACTTCATATGAAAAATCTAATTTTCATCCCTTTCCAAAGAGGAAAGAACTCGTAAAATCTAATTCTTGTGTTTAGACCAGTAAGAAGGACACAATGAAAAATTGCATTAAAATCTAGCAAAGCCAGAATTTGATTGCATTTTATGTTGGCAAGGATTCTATCTGTTTCAGTACATGCAGACATTTACAACACCTGCCTGGGATGCATGCATAAAAGGTTGTTTTCTACTGCATATTCTAGCCAGTAGATGATAAATCAAAAAAGACCTGCTGGATCACAGAAATCCATCCCAGTGTGCCTTAAGAAAGTAACTCTAAATAGTACTGACTTCAAAGTAGAAAAATTAAAAACATTACTGTTGGAGGTTCCTTATTTGTCAGACAGGCAAAACACTACCCACATTGCTGATTCATATGGTATTATCAGACAGCAGTGCACAGGAAGCTCTACAGGAAGACCACAAAAGCTGACGAGTGTCCAAAAAGGGACAGATAGGCAGAAACATACCAGGAAGAACTTACACACCCCACTGCAATCAGGAAACAACAAAGCTAGTGAGTGAGCAAGCTATAGCTCCTACCAATCATTAATCCTCAACTACTTCTTGAAAAGGTACACTTTTTTTTCTGAAAGAAAAGACATGAGGAAAATTTGAGTAGTTTTCTACAGCAGGGAGCTGCTATTTAAAACATTTTGCAGTGCAGTGACAGAGTACACCACTATAGCAACAGCAGCTAGTGCAAGTCATTGTTTATCACACAAGAAGGGCATGAGCTACAGGGCTTTACTGTCATGCTCCTCTCTGTTTAGGATGGTTTTGTTTATAAAAGCTGCCCCAGAAAAAGAACTTTTTTAAAAACAGGGCCTTTCACAATGAGTCTAATAATAATGTCACACAATTTCTTTTCCCTATCAGAAGTACCAGAATATCCCACAGGTGAAATTAAAAACTTCCACGACTCAACTAGGAAAAATGCTGACTGGTGTTAAGACACTTTTCATAGGACAGGATTTTCAAGAAGTAAGTGAACTATACACAACACAGTATCATTATGAAAATTCTGAAAAGAGCTTCTAAAAATTAACAAGTCTGCAAAAAGACATATCCCCTCAACATCACAGAAGCATCCTTAGAACCTTCCTGACCTTTAAATACCACCTGCATGGTCTGTGTTCTCCTTCAGGAAAGTTTCAGTTATCTCAGTGTGCAAGCTCCTCTGCAGCCTCTGAGGAGATGTGTCCATACATGCATTACTCAATCTTTTCATACACAGTCTTAAACACCTTCCCTTATGAGCAAGTTTGAATCAGATATAGGCAACTCCAACTTTCTTCAATAAAAATCCATTTCATACTGCATATGTAACTGTAGATACATGTCCTAGACATATTTTCATGTCTTTTACTGATGTCTCAGTTCAACACAACAGCTCCTCCATGGCTCATTATCAAAGTGCCACTTAAATTGTTTTACTGCAAGAGTTTTTAAAAGCTCCTTACAAAGTGGCAAGTGGTTGGAAAAAACTCCATCTTTTTCAAAACCAAGACTAAGTTTTAAGGTTAATTTCTCCCCCAAATTCCTACTACACAGCTAAATTAAAATACCTATAAATTATTTTTGAAAAATGCCACTACATTTCATTTTCTCCTGTTCCTTTCTTATTTGTAGACTATTGGCTACAGCAGAATTTACAGTATCTGATATGTTTTTGCACTGTTTTGAATGGCTTAATTTTCAATTCTTCATCATAACCCGTTCACCTTTTCAAAGATCAAGGTAGTATTTAAGTGTGACAGAGAAAGTAAAAGAAAGAAAAAGAGGAAAAAATAACTAAAGCAAATCTGTTAAGTTCTAGGGTTACATTTCAGCTTTAAAGAAATCCTTTTTCAATCCAGACTTTGAATAAAAGCAGCTTTAAAAAATGCAAAGGGTCAAAGGAATATTAAAAACATATATTAGAAGTGTTTCAAATATATTCTGTGCAAAATCAGTTTTACTCAATTCCATGGGTTTACGACTGAGGGTAAAACCTATTAGTACACTGTATCTACAAATTGGCTTAGGAGATTAACAACTAAACAGTAAGCCAAATTTTAACACTGACTAGAAGGTCATATTAAGAAAAATGGTAAGTCATCATCAGAAACAACTTTAACTACTACTTTAATTGTATTTTCAGCTTTTCCACAGTATCATTTGTCTCAGAAACTCATATGTATGTCAGGACTAATGAGGAGAGACATGACAGTTAGAGAAATGTTAGAAAGCAACTCTTCATAATTCCCATCCCTACAACCCAACATTTAGCTTTTCATGTCATATTTGAAACTGTTCACAGAAGTGACTTGCTCACAATAAATTACTTTCTTACCTAGCTAGTAATTTATGTCCACTATAGCAATCTAAACATTAAACAATCTACAGTCAAGAGCTCTATACTTTCTTGACAAAGATGAAGCACACAACCATAGCCTTGTGATTGTCTGTTTGTTATGTAAATGTTATGAAAAAATTAAAATGTAATGTGACTAATGTCATGCTTTGATTTTCCTCTGCCAACCTACTCTTCCAGAAGCAAAACCCTGAATTCTTGCCTCATTACTCACCTTTATGCAATCACCCAAAGTGAATACAAAATCTAAGAGTAGAGCTACATGGGCCCATAGCCTAAAAACAGGTAGGCATGTGATTGGATTGATGAAGTGTGAATATGTAATCACCTCTTCATGTGCAGACTTTAATCCTAATTTAATCAGGGAGAAAAAAAGAGCAAAATAATCTTTCAGAAAAAGTAGAGGTCAATGTGAATAGTGAATACTTCTACTAGGCAATACATCCAACAATCCAAAACAAATTAAACTTCAGAAACAAAAAAAGGGGGTTGTGGGGAGGAAGGAGGGAAGGGCGGGTTGTGTTTTGATTTTTTTGTGGATTTTTTTAACTACTCTTTTGTCAAGCCAAGGCTGAATTTCATTATAAGACAAAACCTGCTTGCACTGTAATTTTTACCATATAGGAAGAGCACACTGAACAAGGGACTGACAAAATCTGGATCAATATATTGTCCATTTAATCTGAAGAACTATTAATTGATTGCAATAAACCTTATTTCAAGCATCTTGTGTGTTACTAGGAATTACAATGAAGAAACAAGTAACTTTTAGTCATTCTACATAATAAAACCAGAACACAACAGGATCTGAATTCCCCAAAAAAAGGTTATTGTGAGTAAGAAATATTCTTATAAATTTTCAGAGGAAAATATGACAAAAATACTTCAATCTGAAATTAATTTAGAAAAAAGTATTAGACAAGCTTAGCCTATCTCCTGTAGAAATGAATTAGGAAACTATGACTTCTAAATATCACCTTCTTGAAAATACTTATATATGATTATGTTTATCCATTATTTTTATAAAACTGTATTGTCTAAATACCTATCTTTATATAATGGCGGCTAATCATGAAGAAAGTCAGAATCATTCCAAGAGTACACAATCTCACTACCTTAAAATATATGCCAAACTCCCATTACACATAAAAGTTGCCCCTAAGTGAATTTCGTATCTTCGTCATCAGTGAACACACTCATGTGAACATTCCCTGAAGAACAGCAGTGTTCATTTATCTATATGTTTATTTTAAAGAAAGTATTTGAAACTCTTCATGGGAGCATTCAACTCTGCTTCTCCAGCTTACTTCTCATATACCATCATCTTCCCTACACATTTGAAAAAACAGCTAGAACTTTGGCTTCTGTTGGGATGAAGTATGGAATACTTAAGCAGAACATAACAAGATGAAACAAGTAATTCAACAATCCATTAGAGCAATACAGATAAATGGAAGTGCCCTCTGCTCTAAACAGAGAGCAAGCAAATGAGTGACTAGGAGAACAGAATATAAATTACTACATATATGGGGAGCTTTTTGCTTGTTAGTTTTAATTTTATTCAAATATAAAGAAGGAAAACAGAAGAAAGTAGGACAAAATGGTATGCCACACGTAAGTATGTAAAGATGCACTGAGGTGAAATGTATGTAAGACTGAGGAGGTGCCAGAAAGAACAGCAAAGAATGAGAAAACCAAATGACTGACAGGAGACTGATAAAAAGATGAGAAAGGCAGTTGAGGAGAGGCTGCTATCTATTTAAGATCACTGAAACCCTCACAAAGCTTCTTTACTAAGCACTCAGGAAGAAACTGCTTGTGGCTTTATTGGAAGCCCTAAAGTTCATGGATCAATATCCCCATGGGAGGAAATCCAGCTATCAGGGACATGGGCTTTCCCTCATATTGCAGCTTCCAGTGAAAAAAAAAAGTAAGCTGTCTTCAGTTCCTTTGTCTGAATACATGTAGCTCAATGACCACAATATTTTAAATCTTCTATACACTCTTGCACATTATCTGACTGCAGCTATCTATTTCTTGCTAAAATAATGTCTATAGAGCCTCCTGGTCTTAGAAACATTTAACTCTTCTGCAAGACTTGCTATTTATTGGGCAATTTTACTTTTTGGTTTTGAGTGCTTGGAGAAACACCTCAGAGAACCTAAATACTAACCAAGCACTAAACATTGTTAAATACTAAACAAGAACCATACAGGCTTCTCCATCTGCCTGAAGAGCCATTTGATTATATCCATTCTAAAGCATTAAGCATTTTATGTCACTATCCCAAGAACTTAATTCTTGCTTTTTTGTTAAATAAACCCCCCCTCTAAACTGAAAAACTGTCCTCCCAGTTTGCACACTACTGCTCTAGATTCAGTCCTTCACACTCTGTTTCAGGTGAGGTGTCTGCAGTAAGTCCTTTCCTCCAAGCTATGTTTGTTCAACATCAAATTTCACCATGGGATTTCACCACTTAACATTCCCAACTGTTTACCCAAGACAAAAACTTATGCAATCTCATTCCATTCCTGCTCCTATTGTCCCACTTCTGCCTGTAATTTTATTAGCATTCTCCAGTGGATCTGTCTGACATGGAAAAAACCAAGCTAACAAAACAATTACGGACTTGAAGATAATGCTAGTAAGATTTTGAACTTTGAAACCATTTCTGATATCTGCTCATTTTGACTGCAAAACATTTCCCAAGGGAAACAGGCAAAAATTAATCAGAAAACACTCTTAGAAACTTAACAGCAAATGTCTACCACAAAACTTGCTTTTATGTTTCCAGCTTCTTGAAAAACTTTCCTGCAGCCTGTTGTTGAAGACTACAGTTACTCATATTAGTTTTAGTTATGAATATATTAGTTTAGTTATGAATATTTAAGAAGTCTCACAGGAAATTATGGGAGTGGGATTCAAGTAAGGTTTCCTGCCTGTTAATCACCATGGAGCGACACCTTCCTGATACTGTCTGCTGGAACAGAGTAACAACTTGTCTTTTGAAAGTTACATTAAAATGGAAAAGTATAGGACAACCATAGTATTTGGTGTTTAGTATAGTAGTAGATTCATTTGTCTAAAAATACAAACTGCAAAAAGCATAAGCCTGTATTTTTTTTAATATACATTTGAACACCTGGGGTTGCATGAGTTAGTTTGTACAAACAAAATTTTGCAAAAGATAGGCAATTTTCAGAATTGCTTCTGAACATTTCTCTAAAAACTAACACTTTCCCTTATTTCATAAAATACTTCTTACCCTAAAATTCAAAAGCCATACAACAACTTCTAGTTGAAAAAGAATTAATGGAAGCACAGTAAAATTTACTCAAAAGGAAACTAAAAAAGTCTATAGGCAACTATTTCCCATGACAGACAAATTCCTAAAAGAGGAGATCACACTCAGCCATTATCTTAAATCTCAGAAGAGCTCACATTCAGAAGTTTAAACACATAAAAATGAATGTCTTTCATTATATAATGCTATACCATCAGTACTGAGATATTAGCTTCTAAACACAATTATATTTCTCAATTGGCTTTACTCTGATAATAAATCTTTCAAAACAGTCTAGGTTACTATAATATAGGACAATGCATTTCAATCTCTGCCTCTTCTGTTACATTTGTGACTATGAAGACAAATATAATCTCACAAGAACTGACCTGTGAAATTTAGAACTTACCTATGGCTACGTTGATTATACTAAAATAATCCAATGTAAATGTTGTGATGCTGTACACCACACAAAGAAAACAGCTGCCTACTTAACTGACTGCTAAGGACACTTCAAATTCCAGCAGCATTCAGAGATTCAAAATACTCCAAATTTAATAAAACACAGTTAAAGGTATGAAAATTGGTACAGTAAGAGAAAACCATTTATACTGTAGCCCTGAAGTCTATTGCAGAACATGAAGAACTTGACCCAAAAAAAGGGTAATTTTTTTTCTTCAGGCCCAACCACATCAATACCAACTTGACCTGCAATTTTCTAAACTACAGTGTACAACAGCTACTGTGCTAAAAATATTCTGTTACTCAAACTTCAAGATATTCTCTCCAGAGATAGGATTTCCTGATAGGAGATTCAAATTAATAGGAATTTGAATTTCCTGTGTTTTCCCTTCCTGTGTTTTCTAGATTGCTAGACTAATGAGTTTGTTTTCAACAGCCTGTAAAAAAATGAAGGAGCAGATTTATTTGTTGACTGGTGTTCAGTGCTTTGAAGTGAAGTGACCTTGTATACAGAGAAAAAGTGTAGGATACCACAGTCATGTCTGTTTAGACACAATGCTGTAGCGCATTTGGTTTTTCCTACATTCCTGAAGGAATTTGTACAGGAATTGCCTTGAGAGCCTGGTAACTGGTGACTTTTATTTTAGTCTGCAAGTAGCCCTATTAGAAACTGATGGGAATGTTTGTGAAGTAGCTGAGCAGAGACCCTTACTTTGAGCAAAGTAATTTTTATGTAGAGAAAGTGAACAGTTCTGGCCATGCATATACAGCTATGGCAAACCTACCCAACTCACTCAACCATATAAACACACTAGAAAAAGTCAGCACATCCAAAAATAATTATGGAACACATACTCTGTAATATAATACAATGAAAAAAGAATCCTAATCTATCATTAGGATTTCCAGATATTAAGGCTAAGTGACAGTCAACACCAATTTTGAAGAAAAAATGTGCTTTACAATCAACTAACTTTTCAGGCCAGTATGTTTCATGCTTTGCACACAGCAAAAACATGGAGCCAAAAGACTGAAATGAAAATGAAAATGCAGGTTTAATACTAATTAGACATTTGATTGTGATTTATAAAGGATGATGGGAAAACAGACAGCACCAGCAGGCAGCTGGACTATGAAATTTAACAGTCAGGAGTCTCACCAAATACAAAATTTTCAATCCTTTTCACATGCACGAAAAACCCCACCCACCATTAAAGAAGGTTAACAATATTGATTCTGACAGATGGGATCCTCCTGACTTCCTACTGCATCAAGTCACCGTCCTGCAAGACGCTTGTTATTGCAACATTACATCACCAACAAAATAATGATCATCTGTGATGACTTCAGCAAATGCAAATGAAAAAACAACTCATCATTAGCCTGCTAATAAGCTTTATCTTTCCTACTTATAAGTCAGCTGTTTTAAAACACATATAGCAGTTCAGGTCTAAAAATCAAACTTCATATATTTAGACACAGAAGATTCTATTACTAACCCAAGTTTATCTCATTTCTCTTTCCCAGTTAATGGATGCTTTTTTTAATTGTAAAGGTTGCTGCTCTTTGATATTTTCTATTAATGAAAAAAAAACAGAATAAAAGAACTTTTGAGTAATTTATCAAAGAAAATACTACTTTTATTCAGGACTACCAGATAATCATTAAATATTCTTTCACAAGATGGAAAAAAAGGTGAGGCATCCACTTTGTCACAGATCTTAAATTCTCCTTTTGACAAAGTTTCTGATAATGGATCAACAGTAAAAATGCAAACAAGTTCTCAGGGAACTGTTATCAAACAGTGCCTCCTTGAGCAGGAAGAGATTGGACCAGATTATGCACAGTGGTCCCTTCCAATTTGACCTATTCTGTGACGTCATGATATTGGGAGATACAGACATGTAATTCTGTGGCTTACCATATATTTTAAGTAAATAGTAAGCATTTCATTCCTAGTCACAGAATGAGACAAACTATTGTAGTTACCATACTATTAAAATCTGACTATTAAAAAAAAATGTTAAAACTGTTAGAACTGTTAAATGTTAAAACTGTTAAAAAATGTTAAAAGATAGTTAGAGATGAACCTTAGAAACACTTTCAATGTATTTTGTCCTTTTAAACTGCAGTAACAGCATCAATCTCAGAAGACTGACTGTTTTAAGGTCTTGTGTAGAAAATTTTAATTTAACAATCTAGTCACACACAAACCGATATCTTCACCTATTTGTCTAATAATTTGAATTTTTTCCACTTGTAATGTAATAGCAATCCTTAAGCAGTACATCACAAGAATGGTTTAACTGTGCTCTAACCAGAGCACAGCCACATAGCAAAGGACAAGAGTTACTGAAGTCAAATGGCAGCCTGCCATTAAACCTCTGTTCTGTGACAATGCCCCCCAGGCAACTTAAGAGAGGTCTCTTGTTTAAACGCATATTTGTGCTGTAAAAGTAGACAAAAAGGCAAGACAGGAAACGCCCTTTTCTTTGGAGCTTTCAGTATCACTTCTGTGATGTGTCATTTTTTTGAGACCTTCAGTATATTTCCGAAAATAAAAAAGTGGAAAAACTTCAGCTACAGAAATAAACAAAAATCTCACCTTGTTATTTTCACACTTGTATGGGATTTTGAGGGTATCCATGGCCTTGATCATGGCCTGCATTGCTGTAAATATATTCTGGTACACCAGTTTTGTAAAGCCCCTTTTGTCTTCATCAGAGTAACCTGATCCATGAATGATTCTCATCTGCTTGATAAATGTGCTTTTGCCACTCTCTCCTGTGCCTGCAAGACAAATAAGAAGGATATGCTTTACCCAGTGGACACAAACACAACTTTTTTTGCACAATGCTGACAGCTTGCTTACTGCAGAGCTCAACAGTGTCAAGTGGTGCTTGGAAGGTAACTACAAGGACCAGTTCAAGGTCAAACAGCAACATCAGTAGCAACTGAAGAACTGAATTAAAATTTGCACTTTGATTTAACAACTGAACTAATGAGCAAAATGGCACTCCAAAATATACATATTATATATAACTTCGTATTTGAAAATATTTTATTCTTAAAAATGTAATTGTACGAAACTCTTAACTTCATGAGACAGTTCATCACAAAAGTTCTGAGAGGAAGAAAGTCTTCGTAGGCTAACTCTCAGGACATTACAGTAATCTGGTATTACAAGCAACAGATATATGTGTTTTGGTTTTCTGGCTTTTCTTTCTCCAGGCAACAATAGACAGAACAAGAGGACACAGTCTCAAGCTGTGCCAAGGGAGATACAGGCTAGAATTAAGGAGGAAGTTTTTCACAGAAAGAGTGATCAAATACTGGAATCATCTACCCAGGGAGGTGGTGGAGTCACCTTCCCTCGATGTGTTAAAAAAAAAAAGACTGGATGTGGCACTTGCTGACATGATGTAGTTGAGGTGTTAGAACATGGGTTGGACTCTATGATCTTAAAGGTCTCTAGAAATTCTGTGATTCTGTTTGGGTTTTCAGTTTTGTTGTATTTGCTTGTTTGGTTTTTAATTTGTTTGTTTGAGGGGGTATGGTTGGGTTGCAGCTTTTTTTTGTTTTAAGCTAGTATTGGAACAACCAGAGCCCAACAAACTTCAATCTCAGAACCATATGAAATCACTGTTAATTAAAATTTGATTCATATTTATTAATAAGCAGTCATTCCTTCCACTAAATCTTTTTCATGTCTTTTTATACTTTGTACTAAAAGTAATTTATTGATGAAATATGACTATTTGTCAACTTAAAGTTAAGATCTCTGTGGAAACTTCGCAAAGATTACAACACACAACATTTTTCCTTTTCTCCAATTCAACAAGCTCATCTATAACTACAAGAGCTTATCTATATTATCCCTGTGTTTGCTTAAGAGGAGGAGTTGAACCTGCACAACTACATAAGCCCTGTGTTCACCCAGCTGCTCAGCTCTGCAGAAAACAAAATGCATTGCTCAGTGCTGTGGTTTTCAGACTTTCAGCCTGGGCTTTATTGTAATCATTTCTGTAAAGCTTTCATGCCTTGTGCCCTAATACTCATGTCCAGGACAAAGGCAGCTTTAGATAATGTTTTTGGTGTCTTCTCAAAAAAGTGTGTTTCACAGCAGTGAAGTTTATAGGAGTAACCCTTAACTATTTCTGAGATAGCACACACTGCAAAATCTAAGCCTCTAAAATCTTCTGCCCTTCCCACAAGCATAATTTTGAAACCATCACTCCCATTTCCTGCACACATATAACAAACTTCTAATGCAGGTTTTCTTTACGCACACATTCCCAGAAAATCAAACATGATGTTACATACTACAGAATCAGAATGGTTTGAGTTAGAAAGGACCTTAGAGATCATCTAATCACAAGACCCCCCTTGCCATAAGCAGGGACATCTTCCATTAGGCCAGTTTGCACAGACCCCATCTAACTTAGCCTTGAATACTGCCAGGGATGGGGCATCAACAGGTTCTCTGGGCAACCTGTGCCAGTGCCCTACCACCTTCACATGTAAAGAATTTCTTCCAGCATCTCATGTAAATCTACCCTCTTTAAGTTTAATGCCATTTCTCCTTGTCCAATCACTACATGCCCTCATAAAAGTCAGTCTCCAGCTTTCTTGTAGGCTCCATTTAGTCAGCAAAAGGCTGCTAGATCATCCCCCTAGACATCAAGACACTGACTGGTATCAACTTGTGCTTTCTACAGCCTCAACCATTCATTACAGAACAAGCTAAAAAATACATCATGGCAATACAGTCTAAAAATTTTACCATTTACCATAATAATAATAATAATAACCATTTACCACAATAATAATAATAACCATTTACCATAATAAACACAAACGACACTGCGTAACAGCATGAACAGGACCCTTGAGTGGGCCTGTTTCACCTGGTGAAAAGAAAACCTGAAATTACATAAGAAAAAAAAATCTACATTTTCTTCTGAGAGGATATGAATGCCTTATGGGCTCTGTTAGCCACTGCTTCTGCCACCATCATTCTTATACCTCCAATGGATACAAGACAAGAGCAAAGGTGGAACGGCAGTGCAGTGGATCAGCAGAATGGACCAATGGGGGATAAAACTATACTGAGACCAATTTTCTGCTGGCTACCACAGCACCTTTACATTAGTCAAGTCAGTTCCCTGAAGCCAGATATATAGTATCTTCTCATCTGTCACAAGACTGCTGAAGCCACACAATGTACCTAAAACTCAATCATAATCAGAATACCACCGCCACACTCCTTCATCTTTTAAAAAACATTACTTTCAACCTTTCCCTCCCCATCCTCTCCCCAGTCCTAATATAACTCCTTGTCTAGTACTTAGCTGAGAATTGAATATTGTGACAGAATAAAACCCCACGTTCTTGACTCAAGCACACAGCTTGGTTCGTCATCTGACTTCTAAACTTCATCTCAGATAAAATCAATGTAATGAATGAAAAAAGATTAACTGTCATCTAAAAATAATAAAGAAATGTCTGTAATAGTGATGAACTCCCCAATCATGGCATAGAGGATTATCAAAATTTTTAAGAGCTTAGCATCTTAAACTGAAAGTTTCTGAAAACTTCTTTGTTTTTTTTTTTCTTGAAATGTTAATAACTACAACAATTACTGTATCATCAAGAATTTTACAAGCAGAGATCTGAAAGTACTTCTAGCAATATTACATCCACAAGCAGAATCAGGAAAGAAGCCAGATTGCTTAAATGCAGAGTAGATCCTTATGCATGCACTTGCACCCACATATATACATATGACGTACAATTTATTTCTCCTGGTACACATCCTGCAAAAATCAAGCCACAGAATGTTGAAATACAACATTCTTTGCTCTGCAAAACTTATGGAAAACCTTTAAACATAGGTAACAATGCAGCTAGTGGCAGAGAGGTTTCAGAGTTTGTGGTGACTGACAAAGAAGATACAGGAGACTAATTTAAAAGAAAAACAACTGTAGAAGCCTAGAATGACAAGCCTTTCCTTTGTATGGTTGTCCTGTATTTGCTTTTGCATTTCTCTGCATTGCAACTTTAAAAAAATCTTAGGTATAGTATCTTCAGATCAAATACAAGGCTGTTTTTTAACTAAAACAACATACCATTCTCTAAGTAAAATTCATACTGGCATCTCTTAAACAGAAAGACTGCTAAACTACACCTGATAGTGTTTTTTCCCCCAAGTTTGACCTATGAAAAGGCAAATAAACCCTGCTATTTTACTGTTTGAAAATTTATATTAAATTAGAGAGAAGAGGACATTCTTAACATGTAAGGAAGGAGAAAGCCATTGAAATCCACTACCCTGTTAGTCACTGTACACACACACTTATTAGGAACTGTCAAAACAACAGTGTGTACATTTGCAGAAAACTGGCTTTCATCTTGGAGCTTAGATGCAGAAAGAAAGCCTACAAGTACCTGGAAAGTGAAGATTCATGGGTAAGGGTAGAATCAACATCCTACACAGATGAGCAGAACCATACTGTAACCAGAGTTTCATCAAACATGTACTCAGACAAAGCAGTCGTTGTACATTGCCTCACAGATTTACAGAAAAGGGGAGCAATAAACCTCATCAGATACTAAGTAGCAGCATAACTCCTAGGAGGAGTAAGAGCTAAAACAGTAATAGAGAGGTAATGCATGAAAAAAAAAAATACTTGATTTCACTTAAAGTTATACTTCACTTGGAAGAAAGTTTAATGTCCTCTATGCTACCACTAGTTCAGCATTAGAGAAAAAAAAAATATGGTTTGGTCTGTTGCTGCTCTAGCAGTGGAATGCAGTGGGATCACATTTCCACTGAAACCAAGTATGGGTAAATGAAAACATGAAACTGTGCAGAATTCAGGCCTTGGACCAGCTTGGCTTTGTAGGTGACAAATCAGTTAAAATGTAGTATGGAATGCATGAAGATCCTCCTGGGAACTGAGGCAGAGAAGCCAGTCTGTCCTACGACTCAGAACAGCAGGTCTCAGGCTCACAGTTGGAGGCTGCTGCTGGGAGGGATATTCAGTTGGTAAATCTGTAGCAAAACTCCCTGAGGTAGAAGTGAAATTCCCCACCTCACCCTGCAACATGTATCTGTCCAAGCCCTGGAGCAGAACTAGAGTATCACTTCTCCATCAAAAGAAGGCAGCAAGGCTAGTGAAACAAGGGGTCTCTCACACCCACAGCTCAGTCCACCTGATGTGGTCATGCGCCCAGGCAGACTGTGCTCTCATCCTGACATCATATGAAGAGATCCTTACCTCTACAACAGCCTTGACCATCACCTCTGTCAACAGTTCCCACAACTGAGTTGACCTGCTTCAAGCTGGTACAGCCAATGATAAGGCAGTCCTTTTTAAGTGAAGACTGCTAGTACTCTATGAACTTTTTTCCCCTATTGCTTAAAAAGTATTACATCCATGACATTGTATCACTGTATCATACCTCTTGAAAGATACACAAGTACCAACCTATGCCAACAACCAATTTATACTACTACAAGTTAATAACTGAAACTGACCATTTTCACCTTGGTCATAGAAACACCAAAGAATTTCAGTGACAACTCATCCAGAGACATAAACAGAACTCCTGTAAGGAATTACCAGTGCTGATAATGGATACAGTAGGCATATTAATATTTTTCACAAAATGAAAAGTAGAACCATTATATCTTCCTTGTATGATTATCCTACTCATTAACTGACATTAAGAGATTAAACCTTACAAGAGTTGTTTGATGTTAGGAAACATTTCAATGGCATTTCATTTAGAGTTACAGAAAAGCCTATGAAACAGGAAAGCATCTCAAATTTCAGTCAAAAAAAGCCAGAAAGAGAAGTAAGGTGTCCTGAAGTCTGTTCCTATATCAATAGCACAATGTTTTGCAGTTATGCTAAAAACTGAACAGAATAACGACAAAAAGCCAAAAAATGTGAGAACCCCAGTGATGGTATTTTGAGATTTAACAGTACACAGGTTGAAGTTAAGAACCACTTAGGAAAAATGGGAGAGGGGTACATATTATTCTATTGCCAAGTGTTTGCTCCACTGACAGGATATCTTTAGTTTAAAATCACTATATAATCTTCTTACTTGTTTTGTTTAAAAGGCACATTTGCATATTCCACTTGCTTTTTAAAAAAGAGTAAGCATATAATCATTTCACTATTCACTAAATTATCTCCTCTGTATCATTTTCATAATTAATAAACATTTCATTAAGATTACTGTCAATATTCTACACAATATTATTTCATGAATTACTAATGGAACAACAAAAAAGAGCAAGATGAGAAAATATTTATTCCAAAAAGGGATGGATAGAATTTTGAAGTAGCTCATGAAGTACATAATTACCTCAAATAAGGAATATGAAACATCTACATTCATGTAGAGCAATTTGTT